>NC_090052.1:4558009-4788716 GCF_038355195.1 Osmerus mordax | reverse complement strand
TTAAAAGAATGTCTCCGCTGCTAACATTTTAGAGAACTAACTACACACACAAAGACAGCCGTGTTCAACAGCCAAATCAAAAGAAAGTCATATTTCATGCAAATTATTTTTTATCGGGAGGCATTCGTCGTCTATTATGTAGATAATGACCGTGCAAAGCAACGGCGGTATAGGCTTTCTTGTTCGTTGGCATGTGCCAAATTCTGCAGTGCTGCCAGGACTACGGTAACAGTACTGTTGCCAGCTCTTCTATACACAACACGAGCCATACTTCACATTCTCCAGGTTGTGAAAGAAAAGCGGAAAAAGCCTCATGATTCCCGACCGGCCCACTATAGGAATCCTGTCAAATGCTCGAGTCGGAGAATAGCGGCGGCGTCTGGCAGGTGTCTCGTCATTCATAATCAGCTGGAGAGACATTTCCATTGATTCTCCGTCGTTTGGAGGGCAAGCAGGTTGGAACGGACGGCCGTGTTTGAAATAACCCGTGAGGAAGGGAAGTGGGGAATGTGATAACATAATGACGGTGCAGTCCAGTAGAGCTAGAGCAAGGCTTCAGTCTCTGTCTCAGTCTGGCTTCAGTCTCAGTCTCTGCCAGGGAAAGGAGCACTCCTGCAAGACTGGTCTTGGATTTCGGACTCCAGTCTCCATGGAGAGATGTTAATGGGGAGGGGGCTCCTACAAGATAAAGAAAAGACTAAACAAGTCCCAGTAATGCCCGTGAAGCGAACTATTCAACAATATCGCCGTAGGCTCAACGATGCTAATGGTACTGCACTGACAGTTTGCACTGTAGTGACCTCGGGAGCGGTGACGTCGTCGTGACGGGCGGTGATTTCTCCTGGGCCCCGGCCCCGCCCTGGGTGGCACAGGAAGCGTATTAGTGAGCGGGCATATGCGCCTGCAGCAGGGGGTCTCTGCCCTCTCTGTCCATTTCCCGCCCTCTCCATCACGTTCCCCCTCCCTCCCTCCTCCGCTCTACCCCTTTGCTCCCAGGCGGAGGCCCCTCGAGTCGTTAGGGTTTAATTAAGATACAGGCTCTGGGACAGCCAAGTCCAAAGGCCTGCTGGTACACCTGGCAGAGGTAGACTGGCACCGGCTCCAGAACCTTCTGAACTGCTCTCTGTCCTCCTCGTGACTTTGCGCACACAGCCAGAGGAGGAGGATAAACCAGTAGGTTGTTTATTGCGCTGCTAGAGGGCGGAAATCACGTGTGAAGAGATGATAGAAGTCCTTAATCCTGAATTGTGTGTGTGTGTGTGGGGGGGGGGTGTATGAGGATGTGGGTGTGTGTTGGGGGGGTTGTGAGTGGGGGGAGTGTGTGTGTGTGTGGTTGGGTAGGTGTGGGGGTGTGTATGGGAGGGGGGTGAGGGAGGAAGTGTGATGGGGTAGGTGTGCATGTGTGAGGGGGGGTGTAGGTGTGTGAGGGGGGGGGTGGGTGTGTGAGGAGGGTGTAGATGTGTGAGGGGGGTAGGTGTGGGTGTGGGAGGGTGTGTGGGTGTGTGAGGGGGGGAGGTGTGGGAGGGGGGTAGGTGTGGATGTGTGAGGGGGGTGTGTGAGGGGGGAAGGTGTGGGTGTGTGAGGGGGTGTTTCAACAATTTTTTCAAGACTGCTTCAGTCCCTTAGTTTTGTGCCATCTCGTGCGTCAACCTGTTTTCTCTACTCGTCCTGCCATCTGCGCGCATTTCAGTACGAGTGTGCTGTTAATGTGTGTGGGTGTCTGTGTGTGCACGCGTGTGTGTGGGTGTCTGTGTGTGCACGCATGTGTGTCCCCGGGACCATACGGCTGTGCCCGCACCGTTTATGAGAGAGGAAGTGAAAAAGAAAACGAGAGGGAAACGAGACAAAGAGATAGAGAAGGAGAGAAAGACAGATAGACAGAGAGAGAGAGAGACAGAGAGACAGAGAGAGAGAGAGAGAGAGAGACAGAGAGAGAGAGACAGACAGACAGAGAGACAGAGAGACAGAGAGAAAAAGAAAGAGAAATAAAGAGCAACCTTTCCCCAAAGATCAGTGGATTCAAATGAGATGCAGGGTGTAAATAAGGAAGCAGGATGTGCGAGGCCACGGTGCTCCACCAGCCAGGAGGCGTGCCCTTGTCCAGGGCCTGAGGAAGGAGCGCGCCAGCGTGCAGCACCATAGGACCCTGGCATCCACCACAACACGCCAACTTGTACTTAGTGCTGCGTGTGCGTGTGAAATGGACTGGATGGGTATTGTGTGAGTCTGTGTGTACCGTGTAGTAATACATGTTTGTGTGTGTCTGTGTGTGTGTTTGCAATGTATATGCAAAGCACTGTATGTGTGTTGTGGGAGTCTGTGTGTGCTATGTCATAAAATCTGTTTGTGTGTGTGTGTGCAATGTATATGTAATCTACTGTGTGTGTGTTGTGTGAGTCGGAGTGTGCTCTGTAATAATATATTGTGTGTATGTGCTAGGGTATACATGCGTGCATAATGACTGTGTGTGTTTGTGTGTAAGTGGAGCATGCGGGGCACCCGGCTTTGAAAATGAAACACCCAGCTCAATTAAAATTGTAACACTTTGAAGGACCAAGTCGTCATCTCATGGATGGATCCAGTTAGGGCTCTTTCTGGTGAGACGTTTTACAGAGACCTCATCAAACAGCAGGGATGTGACCAGAGACAAAGAGAATCTGCTGCACATGCTGATGGAACTGGTCTCTTAAGCGTTTTACTGTGTAAATCCAATGCCAACCTACTATGAATCGCTTGGCACTTCTATTGAAGGTCCCCTAGGTGCAATCAGCCTTATTTATTCAGTGAGCAGAATAATAAGATGAGCTGCACTCCATTTCCTGGCATTTGAGTTCCGACTGTTGCAGTCAGAGCTTGGGAGACTGATTGGGTTTGGCCACACGCAACGTGCTCCATGTGTGGATGTACATGTGTGGCACTGTCTTTGCACATGACTGTCAGTGCTATACGTGTGCGGGTTTGTGTACGTGTGTGCCTGTGTGTCTGTGTGTATGTGTGCATGTTTGTGTATTCGAGTGCCTGTGTACGTGTGTGCCTGTGTGTCTGTGTGTATGTGTGCAGGTTTGTGTATTCGAGTGCCTGTGTACGTGTGTGCCTGTGTGTCTGTGTGTATGTGTGCAGGTTTGTGTATTCGAGTGCCTGTGTATGTGTGTGTGCCTGTGTGTGTAATTGTGCAGGTTTGTGCACGTGTGTGCCTGTGTGTGTGTGTAGCCAGTGGGGTAGCTTAGGGACTGAGCCCCCTCCCTGTTGTCTCTACTCACGACAGACCTGTCCAGACACATACTGTCATTCAGCAATGAGCGCTGTCCTGCACCATTGTTCCTGCCTGTGTTTCAGCTGCTACCAGCTCTGTGTGCTTGTTTGTGTGTGTTTCAGAGACTCAGAGAGTGAGAGAGAGAGTATTTATAGTAGTGGTTGAATCAAACTCTTTTATTTTGTCATTCTTCTATTTTCAGCGGGTTGGTTGTGTTTGGAACTGGTGTGGAAGCCGTTTCTTTGTTAATTAAAGATTCCCTTTTACGTGAAGCAAAAAGTGCCTATTGTAGAGTTTAGCTCAACATTTTTGTTTTAATGAAGTTTATACATGGAAGCCTGGAACCAAGTTGAATTGGTTAAAGTCACTCCTCAGAAAACATACCGACCCATCCAGGCCATAGAATGGCTAGCTTTTTGGTGGTGTAGCTGGCAGAAGGGGTGTTTCTGAAAGGTTGTGGGGGGTCAGTTGTGCGGGTGAGTCAAAGGACATGAGATGAAACTCCAGAGAGCGTGTTCCTGTCTAAGACGTACATCATGGCAGGATCAAGACAGCTCATCCTGGCTGACTCTGCAGACATAACTAATCTAACCTTCGGTGCTGCCTGTGGATGTGACTGTCCAAGCAGCGCTCCAGCGTGTGATGGTGGTTGTGGTATGTTTCCGTGTGGGTTAGTGTGTTTGTTTTCGCTTACCCACTGCCTTGAGGGAAGTGTACTTGTTAAAGCCCAGCCCCAGGTTGTTGTGAGGGTGGGACAGCGCCATCGCTGGGCCCAGAGGTGACAGCGCAGCATTGTTCAGGTGGCTGTGGTCTAAGAGGGGAGGAGAAGCAGGGAGAGGGGGGGGGAGGGGAGGGGAGGAGGGATGGGCAAGGGGGGGGGGAGTAGGAGAGAAAAAGGGGGGCGAGAGAAGAGGAGAGAAAGGGGGAGCGAGAGGAGGAGAATGAGGGGGAGGGGGAGAGGGAGCGAGGGGGAGGGTGAGAGGGGGAGGGAGGGAAGGAGGGGAAAGAGGTTAAAGAGATCAAACAAAAGCGGACAGAACTGTCATTCACTCCAAGCAATAAAGGAAAGAGGACTCGGGGCAGATTTAGTGACCTTCAGGAGCATCGTGTGTGTGTTTGTTTTATCTGTGGTGTGTCTCTATTTTCCTTCACGTCAACAGCAGCTTACAACAAACAATACATGTTCAGAGCAACACGGTCATAGAGAAGTGCCCTTGGAGGGGTTTAACTAGTCAAACCCCCTCCCCAAACACACACACACACACACACACAGCTCAATCAGTTACAAGAACTCATCCTCTGGACATTAAACACTCTCTGTCCCAAGGCAATTTACACAGAGGTCACAGGCGTAGCGCAGCACATTCTCACGCTACTGTAGCTAGCCCTGTATCACTGCTGCCTTGCCCTGCTCTGTCTGTGCTGTACAGCACTGTGTCAAGTTCACGGTGGTCACTACCAGAGAGTCCTGGTCTGAACCCTGGTAACCCACCCCCTTCATCACTACCATCACCCCATGCCCCACCCCCCACGGGGTCAACCGGAGTGAGGGGTTAATGTGGTCTCGTCTGGGGTCGGGACAGTCACGGACATCCCTTTCACTGGCATGCGACATATTGTATTCTACACACGCACACACGTACACATACACACACAAGCGCAACACACAACATGAGCATGTCATCACAGCTCTTCATTGGGAGCATACTAGACCCTCTTCCTGTGAGCCCAGAGGGAGCATAGCTGGATGGATTGTTTTGATACACAAACACACACACACACATGCATGCAGTGTGTCATCGACGTGTGGAGGAAACCCAGCCTAATGTGTTGCCGTCCCGCCCGGAGGGCAGGGTCTGGGGGTCAGAGGTCAGGGGCAGGTTGAGGGTCATGGGTGGGGTTTCATCCCACTCGCCCATGCAAAGCTCCCTGCAGATGATCAGTCAATACCGCGTGCAGCCTTCAGAAAGATGTTTTTCTGTTTACTCAGGGAAGGTAACCTGCAGACACACGTACACACACCTGCACACACACAAGCGCTGGTAGAAAACCGTCAAGAGCAGGACCACAAATATCAATGTCCATGTACTTGTTCTTTTTTCCAATGGCAAATGAACTTGAGATTGGAAAACTTGAAAGACCCAGATTTGTGTTCGCAAACAATCCCAGCAAGATGGCAGAGCGATGGGAGCTACAATAGTGAATCCACTATTCATGTACACTCAACATCAACACGTTTACACCAGCTTGTGCTTCTGAGAATCCAGTCAGAGGAACACGACACCCTCTGAGCCGAAGTGACAGACAGAGGCTCGCTCTGGGCCGCTCTGCTCAGCACTGCTCTGAACACACACACACACACCAAGCCTGCCATCTCTGGCACTCTGCCCCAACCAATAGGCCGAGGTAATACTGGCTCCCCAGCCAATGGGAAGAGCACATGTTGACATGAAGAGAGCCACATGTGTTGGTGTGTCTGGCGATGTGCCCAAATGTAGGAAGCAGAGGAGGCTGAAAACGCTTTTTCAGGGGTGCGTCTCTGCCTACTGGAAAATTGCTGAGTCAAATTGTTCAGACATTAGTCACAGCCATCTTGTCAAAATCAAAAAAACAGATGAGAAGGAGGCTTGGTCCATGGTTACATCAGCAATTAACTTCTGTTATCCATCTACAGAAGTCTCCCCAAGCCTCAATACTTCAACACTGCCCCTACAATAGCTGCTCTCAGACTCGCTCCCCTTCAGCTCTCAGCTTTAATTGTTCCCTGTGTGACCACCACCACAACAACAACAACAAGAACAGCAACAAGAACAGCAACAACAAAGATGGGCATATCAACATAAAAAGTGTCTCTGGTGTTGGGCGTCACGGATTCTAAAAAGGGTCAGCGATAATCACGAACGGCGCCAAAAAAGGTGGGGCGGGGGGGGGGGCAAGGGGGGGTCAACTGCTGACATGAAAAAGTTTCCAAAGTCGTCACTTTCTGCTGCGAGAAAAGAAGGAGGGAGGAGGAGGCGAGGAGAGGAATGACTCCAGAGTTGACTGATTGAATTCGAAAAATGGCGCCTCACATCCCTGTGTAATTGATATGTGATCATGAGGCGTACTGAGCGCAGAGCACCGAGTGCTGAGTGCGTGCGGAAAGTTGACGGGCTTTCGTGCGACAGTTCGCTACCGCTAACGTCACTGCACTCATTCGCCCGCATTGACTCTCTCTCTCGCTCATGCGCTTCCTTTTTCTCTCTGTCGTTTTACCCCGGCTCTCACGTAAGTTGCATGTTTTGGATATTTCCCACCATCTCAAGGAAGGTCCTTCCCTCTATTCACCTTCCTCTATGACTGCTCCCTCACCCTAACCCTATTTCCCAGCCCAGCCCTCACCCTGGCTCCATCTCCCAGCCCTCACCCTGGCTCCATCTCCCAGCCCTCACCCTGGCTCCATCTCCCAGCCCTCACCCTGGCTCCATCTCCCAGCCCAGCCCTCACCCTGGCTCCATCTCCCAGCCAAGCCCTCACCCTGGCTCCATCTCCCAGCCCAGCCCTCACCCTGGCTCCATCTCCCAGCCCAGCCCTCACCCTAACTCTACCTCCCAGGCCAGCCCAGCCCTCACCCTAACTCTACCTCCCAGCCCAGACCTCACCCTGGCTTTGTCAGGATGCCAAAAACTGGCTTCATAAATCCTGTTCTCGCTAAACATCAGTGGAACGAAGAAATGGAGAGGTGGAGAGTTACAGAGGTAACATCAACTAATTGCATCGATGAAAAGATCTCTGGCTGGTGTCCAGTTTTACCACAGGGACAGGATAGACCATGTGGCCAGCACATGATATGGAACAGGACAGGGGGCAGGAGGCTGGAGACTAGGGGCAGTAGGCTGGGGGCTGTGGTCTGGGGGCAACTGGGTGGTAGTACTGGTCTGGAGAGAAAAATACTCTAATTATTCTCTTCTCTCTGGCCCCTGTCAAGTGCCCCCCATTATATTTTGACTATGTTGTTGTTTTTTGTGAGTGTTTTTTATACTAGTCTCCCCTGTGTGGTACATAGCTGGCGGAACATAGACTGATGAACTGATGAAGTCTCTAAGGCTTGTGTGTTGATAAGCTTCACAGCATGCATTTGTTAGTTTGAGAGCGAAAGAGAAAGATCAAGAAAGACAGCCTGTGAGAGAAAGAGAGAGACAAAGAATGAAAGAGAGAGACAGAGAAAGAAAGGGAACGAAAGAAAAAGAAAGAGAAAAATAGTGAAAGAAAGAGAAAGAAAGAAAGAGAAAGAAAAGGAAATAGAGAAAGAGTGAGTTAGAAAGTAGAGGCACGAGGAAGACACAGTATATGTGTGTGTGTGTTTGTGTGGGTGTGTCTGTGTGTCCTGAACATACATTTGGGATGGAAGCATGGAGGTAGGAAGGTAGGTAGGGAGGGAGAGAGAGAGAGAGGTAGAGAGACAGGCAGGCAGGCAGAGAGACAGGGAGACAGGGCTGAGCTGGTGTGCAGAGTGCTGCTGGGTGATGGCCTAATTCAGCAGGGCTCAACATCAAAGGCCCCCAGTTCTGCTAGGCCTTCAGCTGGGTAGCTTGTGACACAGCGGGGGTGGGGAGGGGGGGTGGGTGGGGAGGAGAGGGTGTTGGGGGGGGTGGGGGGGGGACTGGATCTACAGCAGCACCAGTACAGCAGTGTCAGGAGTGATTATACCAATAGTGTCCATGTACAACACTGATACTGCAGATCCGGACCCCTGAAAGAGATGAAGACATTCACAAAGAGGGAGAGAGAGAGAGAGAGAGAGAGAGAGAGAGAGAGAAATAGAATGGTAAAATTTGTTAAAAAAGTGAAAGGGGGTAGAGAGGGTAGGAGAGAGAGAGAGGTGGAGTGGGGGAGGATGTTTTGGAAAGAGCTACAGCAAAGACATCTGTCACTGACAGTCTGTTCTGAAAGCACGGGGGGGGGGGGGGGCGACTCCAAATGCACGCATAGTACGCATCACTTAAACGCTCTCATTCTCTCTCGCTCTCTCTTGCTCTCCCTCTCCCACCCCCCTCCATCCCTATCCGTCTCACTTTCTCTCTTTTCATCTCCTCCCTCTGCTTCTTTTTCTCCCCTACGCTGCACCTCCATATATCTCTCATCTGTCTCTTTGCTTTTTTCCACATTCTCCCTCGCTCTCTCTTTTCTCCACCCCCCCTCTGCCCTTCTCTCCACCATGTCTTTCTCTTCCATCCACCCATTTCTCTCTCTCTCCCTCCTTCTCTCCCTCTCTCTCTCTCTCTCTCTCTCTCTCTACCTCTCCCCCTCTCCCTCTTCTTCCTCTCTATCTCTCTCTCTCTCTCTCTACCTCTTCCTCTCTCTTCCACTCTCTTTCTCTCTCTGCGTCTGTCTCCCAGCTCTGCCTCCAGTGCAGTTTGGTGCAGTAAGCTGATTAGGCCTGAGAAGCCTTCTCATGCACTCACACTGCAGATTAGAACACCTAGCCATGGACGCCAGAGCACAGACAACATTACCCTGCCCCACCTGCCCTGCCTCACACACATATAAACACACACACACACACACACCCACCCACACACACAGGCACACACTCACACACACACTTTGCCTCACACTCACGCACACAGGCACACACACATTGCCTGACACGGATGCGCCCAGACACACACACATTGCCTCATACTCACACACTGTATGTCACACACACCTTGCCTCACAAACACACACACACACAAACACACAAACACACACACACACCCACAAGCACACGTGTTTCTATCATTAGACTCTGTCTCTGTACTCTGGAATGACTCATTTAAACAGCCGCAAATCCACGCAAATCCACTGTAGCTAAGGCTTGGCGGCTGAAATGAGTTCTCCCAATTAAAACATGTGAAGATGCTGCTCCTCTCAGTGCTAAGTACCCTGCCTGTGTGTTTGCATGTGTGCCTGCCTGCATGCCAACCTGTCTACTTGTCTGTTTGACTGCCTGCTTGTCTTCCTGTCTGTCTGCATACCTACCTACCTACCTGCCTGCCTGCCTGCCTGCCTGCCTGCTTATCTCCCTGCCTGCCTGCCTGCTTATCTCCCTGCCTGCTTATCTTCCTGCCTGCTTATCTTCCTGCCTGCTTATCTTCCTGCCTGCTTATCTGCCTGCCTGCCTCCCTCCCTGCCTGCCTGCCTGCCTGCCTGCCTGCCTGCCTGCCTGCCTGCTGTCTGCCTGCCTGTCTGTCTGTCTGTCTGTCTGTCTGTCTCTTAAAGTTACGTTTGGAGGTGTTGTCCACCTTCCCTGCTTCCATTCTCTCTCTCCTTTACCCCCTCTACCCCCTCTCTCTACTCCCTCTACCCCCTCTACCCCCGCGCCCCCTCTACTCCCTCTACCCCTCTACCCCCCGCCTCCCCTCTACCCCCGCCCCCCCTCTACTCCCTCTACCCCCGCCCCCCCCTCTACCCCCTCTCTCTACCTGGGATGAGGAGCAGCAGAGGAGCAGAGCTCAGCCAGGACAAAGGCTTTGCTGTGGTCAGCCCTTCACAGCCTGGAGATTTAGAGGCAGGAGTGTATCCCTGCCTTTGTTTGACACACACACACACAAACACACACATACACACACAATATGCTGAATTATGGTCCATTAAAGTCAATTCCCCCTCAGTGCACCATCGCTCACCAGAGAGCCAAGAGTCATCAATGTTGAGCTGTGCTGAGGGAACTCTATGTACTATTGACTGTATGATGGTTGACATTTACACACTCCAGTTCATACACACACACTTTTCCCCACACAGACAGCTTAAGTTTTACACAACTATTACAAAGCCACACAAAACCAGTCAGTTACACAATAAAAGCACTTTCCACGAAACACACACAGCTGTTTGTGTCTAAATGCTTCCCAAACCCAAATACTTGACTATGTGTGGAGTTCTGCGTAAACAAGCACCAAGCACAGTACTCTAGAAACTTTCATTACATTTGTAAAATTCTCCCTGGAATCAGCTTCTAGACTGTGTCTGTCCCTTCACAGCCATACCTCACCCTGACACTCCACCACAATCCCAACCTCAGGCTGACGCTTTTTAACTGCAAAATACATTCATTATTCAGTGGAGGTAATTGTATTGTACAATTCTCTTCAACTCTCCTCACAGACATTACCTGCTGTGAACTCAAACCTCACGTTACGCAACAGCCCATTATGTGGTGCCACCAATTAGCAAGGTTAAATCTTTAATGGGAGTTTCAGAAATAATATTTGAAGTTCTGGGATACTGACATGAGATGCTTGCTGTGAGTGGGCCTAATAGCACTTTTGTTAGCATGTGGAATGTGTTTAATTAAAGTTTTAGTCTCTCTCTCTCTGGTTGGCAATATCTTGCTGACACCTACCCTGAGAATCGACACCTTAGATAGGACAGCCTGTACCAGAGTGACTCAGTCTGCAGAGCGGGTTTGTATAACCCTGGAATGACCCTTAGAGAATACTTACACCGACACGGAATTAGCCTTTGTAGAGTATGTTAGAGACACCCTCAGGTTGTTTGCCTCCTAAGCTCTGGTATATCTCCATCCACATCCTTATACCACGACCACTCAAGATTCGTCCTCCACGTTTGTCTATCGATCTGAACTACAAGTGTGTTTTACATGGTCGGGTTTCCATAACATGAGCAAAGATGCAGGACATGGCTAGTGGGCCAACCACTCACTCTTTCAACCTGGAGTTCATCGGTTTATCATGACACAGATATGGAATGTCTCACAAAGATGCCCCACAGGTTAAATTAGACATAGACAGCGATGACCAGGGGTCTATCTAAGGGGAAAACCCACGACTTTTGACTGCAAAGCTCCAGAGAGAACCATGTTCACCTACAAGGCCTTGTGCGCTCAGCACAGACGTGACTGGGGGGCCTGGATGAAACACGCTCCAATGGGCAGTAAGGAGTGTTACAGAGAGAAAGCGGGAAACGAAAACATTTAAAAGAGAGATAAAAAAAGAAAAAAAAGAGAGGCAAGACAACTCTCTCTTTTTTTCCCCCCTTCCCCGCTCCTCGTCCCACCATCCCATTTCCTAATCTTCCTGAAGTTGTACAAGCAAGAACCGTGGAGCAATCCATCCATTATGCATGACTTCACACAGGAAGAAAGAGCAGTGAGGATGCATATTAATTTCTCTATTAAATATTACTGGGAAGGACTTTGATGCGGGCGAGAGCGAGAAGCACCCTCAGATGAAAGAGGAGGGGTCGTCTGTTGCGGGGGGGAGCTCTTATGCAACGACAAGAACGTGACAAAGATGCCGATGATGGTGATGAGGACGAGGAGGATGAGGATGAGGCCAGGGATGAGGCCAAAACCAGGTTTGTTCTGCCCGTGCACTGAGCCAGCTGATAGCCAATCAGCTGTGAGGACTGAGCTAATTAGCGGAGCTGCTCGATTGGAATCAGCTGGCTCGGCACAGGTGCGGAACCAACACACGGTTACACTTCTACTTTCCAACCTGAACTTGCCACCTCTGCACACAACAGCCATTCCTGGTGATAATTACATAAGGAACGTCAACACAGAATGGATTCAAAGGTGTCAAAATAAATCAGACACTAATTGGTCTCAACTGTAAGCCTCAGACCCAGTCAGTTCAGATGGTCTGACAGTGTTGGATGTGATGTGATGTCAGTAAAGAGCCTTCGCCTCCCAGCACCCCCCTGGCCTGCCTCACCACAGAGGTAGGGACGATTGGCTGTGATGTCATTTGATGGTTAAGCGGGGATGACAGTGATATGCCTGTGTGTGTGTGTGTGTGTATGCTAGGATACTGAGAGTTGAGTGTTGTTTCGTTTTTTCTCATTGCCCCCTGCTTGTTAGTTAGGGCCTCTCCTGCTACCGGCTATGATCCCTCCACAGCAGTTATGTCACTGCCCCAGACATGTATTTACTGTACGTGCACACACACACACACCCACACACAACATGCTGCTGATTCTCTTACTTTGCCAGGAGATGTGGTGCTGTGTATCACTTCAGATATACAATACAGTCACTGTGTGTGTGTGTATGTGTATGTGTGTGTGTGTGTGTGTCTATATGTGTGTGTGTGTCTATATGTGTGTGAGCGTGTGAATGTGCTGTAGCTGTCTCTGTGTGCAAGTACTCATGCAGGGCTGTGTGACTGGTGTATGTAAAGTCTTGCGTGTTTTACAGTGAAGTTCACCTTTTTCCATCTCTGTGCATCCACGCATCAGCAGGCCCTGCACCCCAGCCCCTGCCCCAGCCCCTGCCCCACCCCCTGCCCCTACCCCAGCCCCTGCCCCTACCCCAGCCCCTGCCCCACCCCCACCCCCTGCCCCTACCCCAGCCCCTGCCCCACCCCCACCCCCTGCCCCTACCCCAGCCCCTGCCCCACCCCCACCCCCTGCCCCTACCCCAGCCCCTGCCCCAGACCCACCCCCTGCCCCTACCCCTGCCCCAGCCCCTGCCCCACCCTCTGCCCCTCCCCCAGCACCTGCCCCAGCACCTGCCCCAGCACCTGCCCCAGCCGCACCCCCTGCCCCTGCCCTACCCCCACCCCCAGCCCCACGCTGCCTGCTTAATTTCTGCAGCCCCAAAGAAGAATGTGATTGCACAGGCAACGTGCCGAGTTCACGTCTCAGATGAGACGAGAGGCACAAGCACGCCTTCCATCATGCTATCCCCTGGTGTGGGGGTGTGTTTGTGTACAGAAGGCTCACACGATAAGATCATCTGTATTCACAGTAGTGCGAGAAGGGCTCAGCGCAGGGACATCACTACCTTTACCACCTCATCTTCTTCACCACATCCAGGACATTTAAACATGCCGTAGATCTGGCCTCCTCTTTGTTCGGTATGTTCTAAATGGCATAGGATAACAATGTCTGGAAATAGCTTTTCAGGATGATGGTGGATGTTTCCCATTGAGAAAAGGGAAGCTTTTCTGGGGATGGGATTTTTCCTGTCAAACACATTTCTTTCTCCCTGTCTTTTTCTCACATGCAGTAGGTGTGCGTGCACAAACACACACCGACACACACATGCAGGATTGTACACATACAGTATACAATGCAGTCTCGTAGTCAGAGAGCGTGCGCAACCCACCACCATTGCTAACTGTGATTGATGAAGTGCAGACACATTAACAGACAGCCCCAGTCTTTTGACCTTCAAATCACCCTCATCTCTTTCTCTTTTTCTCTGGACTGTCTCTCTCCCTCTCCCTCTCTCTCTCTCTCTCTCTCTCTCTCTCTCTACCTCAATCCCTCTTTCTCTCTCGACTCTGCCTCCCTCTCTCTCTCGCTCTCTCTCTCTTTCTCTTTCCACTCTGCCCCTCCCCATTTTGGTTCTTGACTTGGTATGATCAGGCTAGATGATTTGTATGGTGCCGTAGCGGGTCACTAAGCCAGGGAAACCTAGGGAGAAGGGGGTTGTTGGGGCGAGGGAGGTGTGTGTGTGTGTGTGTGTGTGGGGGGGGGGGGCTGTGGGGAACTGAAGAGAGAGAGAGAGAGAGAGAGAGAGAGAGAGAGAAGAGAGAGAGGAGAGAGAGAGAGAGAGGAATAATGATGGAGAGAGGGTGGGTACTCCCGTGAGAGAAAGGTGTAATGGCATGAGATTAAATGAATTGGTTTAGGGGACGAGAGAGAGAGAGAGAGAGAGAGAGAGAGAGAGAGAGAGAGAGAGAGAGAGAGAGAGAGAGAGAGAGAGAGAGAGAGAGAGAGAGAGAGAAGAGAGAGAGAGAGAGAGAGAGAGAGAGAGAGAGAGAGAGAGAGAGAGAGAGAGAGAGAGAGAGAGAGAGAGAGAGAGAGGACATTGGATAGAGGAAAAAGAGGAGACCAGATGGCTAAGAGACATGTTTAAAAAAGGAGAGGAAGAAGAGGAAGACTGAGAGGAACGTACATATCACAGCATCCAGCTGCTCTCCTGTCACAGTGGATAAAAATCATTCTCTTTCCACGTCTCCTTCCCCCCTGTTGGAGTGCTTGCCACTCTCTCCTCTCCTCTCCCCTCCCCTCTCCCCCTTCCTTTTCACTCATCTCCTTTCTCCTCCACTCCTCTCCTCCCTTCTCCCCTCCTTTCCTCTTCTCTTCTTTTCTCCCCTCCACTCCTCTCTGCTCCAGTCCTCCCTTTTCCTACTTGTTCCCTTGTTCCATCCTTTGTTCCACATCTCTACCTATCTCTGTTTTTCTCTTTCCTATCCTTCCTCCCTCTCCATATACCCCCCTCTCCACCCTGTCCCTTCCCTCGCCCTCCCCCCTCTCTCCTCCCTCCCTTGCCTCCCTCTCCTCCCTCCCTTTGCCCTCCCCCCTCTCCTCCCTCCCTTGCCTCCCTCTCCTCCCTCCCTCGCCCTCCCCGCTCTCCTCCCTTCCATGCCTCACTCTCCTCCCTCCCCCTCCCCCCTCTCCTCCCTCCCCCTCCCCCCCCTTCCCCCTCCTCCCTCTTCCCCCTCTCCTTCCTCTCCTCCCTCCCTCCCCCTCCCCCCTCTCCTCCCCCCCTCCCCTTCCTCTCCTCCCTCCCTCCCCCCTCCCCCCCTCTCCCTAGGCCCTTATTTGCGGGCTCTGTCACACCTGGGCCGCTGCAGCATCCCTGCCTCCTCATCGCGACGTGCGTTTGCTCCGTCTCCAGATAATTACACTTGTTGTACACAACGTGGCGTCACAAACGCACCCTGACTGCTGCCGGAACTGTTCGTTTAGCGCATGTTCACCTTTTCTTACAAGTCACTTTTCGGATTCGAGGACAGCACGGAGGGGTGCTTCAGAAAATGCACCTGCTTCATTGTGCATCTGGTGATAATGTTGATGAGTCCAGACTAGATACTGACGGGGAGGTTTTGTTTTCAGTGCCACTGCGTCTGAACAGCAACCCCTGTGTGACTTCACATGCCAAGGTCAAGTTGGCTGACATTTTTGAATCCGTGATTCACCTCTTTATTGACGAAAGCAGTACAGATGGAGTATACCGCTTGAGGGTCTGTTACAAAACGCGTGCACACGCCCACACACAAACAAACATAAACACAGTAAACATGTGTCTGAAGTCGAGAGCCATTGAATCCAATCCCAGTTCTATCACACAGATCCCTCATGTACACATAAACACAATCTGACAAGGCATCTCTACCAGCCCACATTTTACAAGTCTACCACATTCAATGACATACGAAAATTGCAATGTTGTGCCTCTATACTCTCATAAACACACACACACACACACACACAGAGCTACTAGACAGACTGATACGTCACCCTTTACCATGCTTGACATTTCCCTCACTCTGTACCCATCACATGTAAGCTGTCCAGTGACATTTAATCTGCCAAGGAGGTAGTAAAGGCAAGCTGATATAGATAGAGGGGGGGGGAGAGGAGAGGAGGAGTTGAAGAATTGAAGTTGAAGAGGTTGAAAGGTGCCAGTTTTTCCCCCCGAGACTGAAAAAGTGATATCCATTCCTCCACATTTCCCTAAACGTCCTATGAATATTCCCCCTCCCCACACACACACCTCATCCTGGGCCTCCATTCCCCCTCCATTTCACCCAGCAGTCTCGATTTTTTTTTCTCCAAATTCTATTTCCCCTGCTTGTCCTCATCTTTCTCACTATATTTCTATTTTCCTCCCAATTTTGCTCCCTTAGTCCCACTTTGTTTCTCACCTCCTTTTGTCACCTCATCAGAACCCTCCCTCTCTCTCTCACACCTTTACGCCTCCCCCCCCCCCCCCCCCCCCCCCCGCCTGACACTTCATCTACTCATGTTGATCTCTTTCTTTGTTCTCTCACTCTCTTCCCCTCTCTCTCTCTCTCTCTCTCTCTCGCTCGGTCTCCGTCTCTTCCTCCATTACATTTTCCTTGTCTCTCTCGCCCTGTCGCTCAGACTCTCTCTCTCTCTCAGCCTCTGTCGCTCTCGCTTATTCTTTCTAATGCCCCATTTCCTCCCTCCCCGTCCTCCCCTCCCCTCCTTTGAGAGGGTGCGTGATTGAGATGCCACATTTCATGACGTGCCATGTGGTTATAGCTCCCTATAGTCTCCCTCCTCCCTCCTAACTCTTGCCACCTCCCTCCCTCCTCCTCTCTCCCCCCTGCTCCCACCTCCTCGCGCCCTCCTCCTCTCTCCTCCCTGCTCAGACAGGCCCCTCTTTGATCCCCCATAATGCAGCCTGATCTCTGCATCAGCGTCAACTCTCTGCTCCCGCTCCTCCAGGCGCCGCGTCGCCAAGATCAATACCTCCGGCACTGGGGAGTTCTCTCTCTATCATTCTGTCTCTCTCTGTCTCCCTCCCTCCCTATCTCACCCTCACTGTCTGTCGGTCTCTTTCTCTCTCTCTCTCCCACTCAAGCACCATCTCCTAAAACACGTGTACTGGTTCTGTTTTTGAGGACTGTGGCGTTTCCAGCCTCTCTCTCCCTCTCCCCCTCTCTCTCTCTCCAGTAGTGCAGCAGTAACAGAGGCTTGTGGGAGTACAGTATTTGTTTAATCACTGTGTCAAGCATTTACCTGGCCTCGTGTTGACTCTCTTCTCTCCTCTCCTGTTAACTCTCCTCTTCTCTGCCCTCCCCTCCTCTCCTCTTCCCTCTCCACTCCTCTACTCTTCTCTCCCCTCTCCTCCCCTCTCCTCTCTTTTCCTTGCCTTTCCTCTCCTTTTCCCTCTCCTCTTCTCTCCACTCCTCTCTTTTCCCTTCCTTTCCTCTCCTCTCCTCACTGTCACCACTGGCTCTGCTGTTGGCTACTCCTGTATGTTCTGCCATGTACACCTCACACGCTCTCACTCTTAACAAGAAAACCTGAAGCATGGAGGTCGGACTAAACCTAAGTTTTAGGGTTGGGAATTTGTTTGACGTCCGTTTGAATAGCTGGTGACTGCAAATCAGTTGGGTGTCTCCCACACACGACCCAGAAATCGACCTTTACGCCAAGGCGTTCTCCGGCTGCTTCCGTAGCGTAAATATGGGATGCCACTTCAGATCTGCAGTGGGTTGGGTATCAACCCACTGCAGATCTGCAGTGGGTTGATACCCAACCCACTGCAGATCTGCAGTGGGTTGGGTATCAACCCAGCGAATGCTGCATGGCCAGGCTGCTTCATTAAAGCCCCGCCTGGAGTGACCTTCACACACGCACTAGAGGTCGTCAACCAAAGATCTCCGTTTTCTCTTTTGTGAGATTCTCCTCTCATGCGGCGCGCTTGAGTGGTTTCATATGATTTGGCTTTATTCCAGTTGAGTAATGAGAGATTGGAGAAGGCCTGCCCAGTCCAGTCAACCCAAAGCATAACATCTGAGGGAAAACAGACGTGAGGCACTGACTGTCTCCCCACCTTCAAGAAAAGGCTAAAGACGCACTTGTTCCGGGAGTACAACGGCACTTAGGAATGCTTGGCTGGACCTGATGTTAGTTTCCTCCAGGATCACAATGACTCTTATTGAGAGACTTGGGGCCCGATCTTGCACCCAGCGCAATTGACTTTGTCAACGGCGCAAGTATCATTCCTAGTTTGTTCTCGACGCAAAGCAGACTTTTCCCTCCACAGACGCACGTCGAAATGACCTTGCACTCCCGTGGGCGGTTCAGCGAAAAAGGAGGCGGTCTAAAGTCAATGGCAATTGCAATTTTAAGGGCAAAAACTTGGTCCGTGCACACTGCTGGCGAGGCCAGGATCTTCTTTCTGCGAAGCTACGTTATATTGTTTTGATTTATGGCGTGTTACATTTCTTCAATGTTTATAAAAAGATTTTCATGAGAAATCTCTATGTATGTGAACATGATTTGTAACAATTGTCGACATTTTCTCCCACGCCTGTTTAACCGAACCGCTAATTTGGGTGGGTTTCTTCTCCCATCTCCATCAGAATCAGAATTCGGTTTATTCGCCATGTAGCCTATGTTACACAAACACGGATTTTACTGTGGCAGGAAGGTGCAAACAATAAACATATACGGGTCTTAAATTAAGTAAAAAAGTACAATAGTTAAACTAATTCCAAGAACTAAACAATTTAAATAAAATATAGGGTAGGTATATAAAAATAAGAATAAGAATTTGAATGAGCAGCATGAGCGGGCAATTTAGTGCAATGAGAAAACTGCTCTGCCTTTCCCATACAATGTCACTTATCTATCTGTTACGGCCCAGACTAGAACGTCGGTCTCCTTGGCTGTGAACCGCTCCTGGTGTGCGCCTGGCAAATCCGCCGTTATAATAGCAATCCGCCATGGAACAAGCGCTGCTCTTAAAGGGAATGTGAGATGACGCTCTGATTGGTTTATTGCACGTTACTCCCAAACCACACCAAGTAGTAATGTAGCTACTTCTGACCTACCCATTTTAGATTTGAGCCAGGCGCAAAGTCATTTATCCCGCCGGCAAAATAGCAACCGAGCCGGAGTCCCGCCCACAAAGTTACTTGTGCTTTGCGTTTCAGATAGTCAAAATAGGGGGGTTGTTGCTCTTGTTGGTTAGTTGTAACGTTTCAAATTCTTGTACTCGCTGTGAAATATTTTTACTGTTGATTGTTTTTTCTACAGGTACACTTGCACTCTTGTAGGGAGTTTCATGTTGTTCAATTGTAACTTGTTTAACTGCATGCTCTTATGGTTCTTCCCTTTGGCACTAATTTGTTTTTCCACAATGTATGCTTCATGTTTTGGCTGCTCGCAATGTTTGGGGCTATCTCGTTGTTATGATTAGTGACCTATGCTCTTTTGTAAAGCTCTCTCTTGGAAGTCGCTTTGGATAAAACTGTCTGCTAAATGTATAAATGTAAATGTAGGTACAGCACGTCCTTTCTGTGGTACTGTCAAAGGCACCGGATACAGTGGGCGTTGTGCGTTTGAGGGATGTTTTCATCACTTCAGCTCTGCTGGGCAAGCGCAATAATGTGGGGGTATTTACATTTACATTTAGTCATTTAGCAGACGCTCTTATCCAGAGCGACTTACAGTAAGTACAGGGACATTCCACCCTAGGCAAGTAGGGTGAAGTGCCTTGCCCAAGGACACAACGTCAGTTGGCATGACCGGGAATCGAACTGGCAACCTTCGGATTACTAGCCCGATTCCCTCACCGCTCAGCCACCTGACTCCCTATTTAACAAGTGTTTAACTCCATTTGCGCACAGTACTTGACCCAGGTCTTAGGCTGGGACAGTAAGCCCTGAGGCTCAGAGGGAGGCTGTGGACTCGTCCCGGCTCCTGTCAGCTCATCAATGAGAGGGTTAGGTCTCATTATGACGGAATAAGAGAGCCAGAATGGGGCCCGAGCCGCTCTCGGTCGCCCACAAGCCCTTGTATCAGCGTCCGGACAGCCAGGGCTAATCCCACTCATTTAATGTATAGCCACGCACGCACCTCCCTTGCTGGGGAGCTCAGCTCAGCCCGGCCTAGCTGTGCTATCTGCCGCGGCGCAGACACACGCCGCATCGACCAAATCCCCCATCCCCCCTCCCTCCCTCCCCTTCCTCCACCCGTCCCCATTGCCGCCCCTGTCTTCTCTCTCACGCTAAGTACCCAACTATACCACTACGTACCATCTCTCCACCGCCCCCCCCACACACACACACACCACTACACCCTCGCTCAGCTTTTTTTAAGGTCATGCTATAGAACTGTGCCGATCCGTTGAGCTGGACAGAGTGGTTAGTGTGGGGGGGAGTGAAGGAGGGATGGAGGGGAGGGGAGATGGAGGGCAGGGGGAGAGGAGGGAGGGAGGGAGGGGAGAGTGGTGGGGGGAAGGGAAGAGGCAGAGGGAGGGACAAGAGGGTGAGGAGTAGGAGGAGGAGCGGAATCCGAAGAGTCGCAGGGAGGGAGGGAGGGAGGGAGGGAGGGAGGGAGGGAGGGAGGGAGGGAGGGAGGGAGGGAGGGAGGGAGGGAGGGAGGGAGGGAGGGAGGGAGGGAGGGAGGGAGGGAGGGAGGGAGGGAGGGGGGTGGAGAGCGGCGAGGCTGCCGAGACGTCGTTTGTCTTGATTGTACGGCTCCTGTCTGCATCCTCCTCCCCACGCCATGACAGATCCACACCAGTGGCTCCAGCCAGGGAGAGCTCGTCCTTCAGATGACTGATTGAAAGAACCCCGACGTGGGATCAATTCCATCTAAACCCCGCCCCCTTCCCTCCTACGAACGGTGCATTGAGGCACTTCTGCTGTATTTCTGTCAGTCCACGTCCCCAACTGGGGAGTAGAGTAGCAGGGCAGCGAACCCCAGACTCATTCTTATCCCCAGCTCCAGCCCCATTCTAGTCCCAAACCCCAGCCCCAGCCCCAGCCCCAACCCCAGCCCCAACCCAAACCCCAGCCCCAGCCCCAACCCAAACCCCAACCCCAGCCCCAACCCAAACCCCAGCCCCATCCTAATCCCCTCCTCAGCCTCTGAAAGGCCAGGCAGACACCAGCCCCCAGAACAGCTCTGGGGTCTGGCCCGGTTTAATTTTACTGGTGCTCCAGAGCCCTGTGAATGGGCCAGACGTGATAATAATAATCCTGTAATTCTCTGTCTCTGTCTGCAGCACCATTCCACCCTCTCGTGACTTCCCAGACTCTGACTGTAACTGGGGTAGGGGGGGGGGGGGCTGTATGGGGGGTAGCTGTTTAGAGATAGTCGTGGGGGGGGCTGAAGGGGAGAGACTGGGGGGAGAGTTAGGATAGGGGAAGGAAGAAGGAGAGAGGGCGGAGGACAGGAGTGATGAAGGGGGACACTGGAGGGGAGAAGTGTTCCTTCTGTCGCATTCTGAAGATGGCTGGGAGGGTTGGAAAGGAGGCAGAAGAGGAAGAAGAAGAAGAAGAACAAAGAGATGAGAGGAGATCTATGAGTGCAGCTGGCGGGGGAGATGAGGGGGAGGCAGGAGGGGGGGGAGGCAGGGGGGGGGAGGCGAGGGGGGGAGGCGAGGGTGGTCTGTGTACATCCAGCTGTAGGGGTCGTTGGAAAGGCGTTTGCGACGGAGCGCTGGGATCAAACATTTCTGGCTCCTTCAGCCGCACGCACACGCACACGCAGACACATCTCAACACAGCGACAACAAGAACAACATCCTATAAACAGAGAGGGATGGAGGCAAAGGTAGACGTCACTCAGACAGACACTGATGCGGCCTGACATATTCCCATGCTTGTGGATCTGATGGAGAAGCTCTGAGTAGACTTGCGTGCCTGCAAACACAAAACGTGTGACTGAACACTGACATCCACATATATATAACATGTGTTGCTAACACCAAGACGGGGCACCCAGATTGCAGAAGACACACACTGTACATGAGTGTCTATGTGCATAATGTAGGGGCGGTGTGACTGTTATTCCCACTGCCTAGCCCTACAGCCCCCCCTCGTTCTCACACATACTGTGGTTCCTCTCTCTCTCTCTCCCACTTTCTCTCTCTCTCTCTCTCTCTCTCTCTCTCTCTCTCTCTCTCTCTCTCTCTCTCTCTCTCTCTCTCTCTCTCTCTCTCTCTCTCTCTAGAGGAGCACAGTATGATAGTCTCTCTCTCCCTCTCTCTCTCTAGAGGAGCACAGTATGATAGTCTCTCTCTCTCCCTCTCTCGCGCTCTAGAGGAGCACAGTATGATAGTCTCTCTCCCTCTCTCTCTCTCTAGAGGAGCACAGTATGATAGTGTCTCTCTCTCTCAGTATGTATGTAATTGGCACTGGCCCCATGTGGAGGCTCACCACAGAGAAAATGCAAGGAAATGAAAATAGCACAATTGTGTGCCATGTGCGCACACACACACACACACACTCTCTCACTCACACACACACACACACACACACACACTCTCTCTCTCTCTCTCTCTCTCTCTCTCTCTCTCACACACACACACACACACACACACACAACAAAACTCCTCCTCTTCTACGTCTTTTTCACTTAACACCCTCTCCTCTGGTTCCCATAACTCTCATTTCCTTGTTTTGATTCCAGTGTCACTCCGATACTATCTCTCTCCCCCTGGCAGACGGCTGGGCTGAAACATGCAAATTACACACGCTCCACAAATGCAAATCCCAGCCTATCTACAAAGAAAGCAGAAACAGTGCCAATGGAGAATACTGCACACACGCACACACACACATAAAAGGGGAACACACATGCACACATATACACACACAAACAAACACATACAGACGTGCACACACACACACACACACACTTAGTTTATCCAGCCAGGAAAACATTTGGCAGATGAGATTTGCTCTGAAACTGCAGGTCGTCGATGTTGCCTCAAGGACACCTGAGCAGTCTCTGCTTGGAATCATGTTATGGTTTTAAACTTAGACTATGTGTTGACAGGAATCATAACAAGGATTGTATAGACAGAATGGATGTAAAGCAAAGACTGTAACAGTTTGATGCTGTCCATGGTGCTGATCTTTTAAGGTTAAAGTTTCGACTTATAATGAGGTCTATCTCCGCAGTCTACTGCTCTGGTGTACCATTCACTCTGCAGTCTACTGCTCTGGTCTACCACTCACTCTGCAGTCTGCTGCTCTGGTCTACCACTCACTCTGCAGTCTACTGCTCTGGTCTACCACTCACTCTGCAGTCTGCTGCTCTGGTCTACCGCTCACTCTGCTGCTCTGGTGTACCATTCACTCTGCAGTCTACTGCTCTGGTCTACCACTCACTTTGCTGCTCTGGTGTGCCATTCACTCTGCATTCGGCTGCCTTGGTCTACTCTAGAAGCTGTCCATGGTCCTGAACACTGCTAGCAGGCAGTTTAGGAACATCAGACAACTGCTGAGAGTAGGATTAGTCCTTGTTCTCTCTCTCTTTCATGTTCCATCTGTTCATCTCTTTGTTGTCAGTCCATCTGTCAGTCTGTTCCCATCATCTGATCCTTGTTACTCATTTAATTTGCTTCCTTTTTCTCATTTGGCACGACCTGCTTTCCTCTCTATTCTCTCTCTCCTCTAATCTTCCACTCTTTCTTTCGCACTCGCTTCTCACTTTAGGTCGGCAATTTCTCACCCTTTCTACTGTCTATCTTTGTCTTCTTTGCTAACTCTCCCTCTCTTCCTCCCCTGTTTCCTCTCTCTCCCTCTCTCTGTGTGTATGAGGGGAACACGCACAGTTCTGTTCTATGTGAGCTGAGTGGTCATCCTCAGGGCAGCGCTCCACACCAGAGGAGGACTGTCCAGCTGGCCCTCTCCCTGCCAGCAGCATGCTCACACACACATACATTCACTCACACACACACACTCACACATACACTCACACTCACACACACACACACACACACACACACACACACACACACACACATACACTCCCACACACACACACTCACACATACACTCACACTCACACACACTCACACATACACTCACACACACTCACACATCCACTCACACACACTCACACACGCACGCATCCACTCACACACTCACACACACTCACACATACACTCACATACACTCCCATACACACACACATACACTCACACACACATCCACTCACCCACATCCACTCACACACACATACACACACACACATACATACACACACATGCATACACACCGACACATGTGCACATACACCCCCATCCACACATCCACATGCCTACTCTCACACACACACACACACACACACACACACACACACACACACACACTGCCAGGTCCCCTCCCCTAACCCCCTGGTCACACTGTGCTCTACAGCCCCTTCTCGAGCAACAGTCTTATCCGTATCATGTTAGTTAAATCACAGACATTACAAGGGACACAGTATAGACCTGAATAGCAATGTGTGAGTGTGTGTGTATATCTCGATGTGTATGTGTGTGAGTGCGTGTGTGTGAGACTATAGGGAACCCTACTAAGCCCTCTCTTTAAAGGTTCATTTCACACAATGTCACAGCATGATCGTTCTCTCTCTCTCCCTCCCCTCCTCTTTCCCTCTCTTTCTCTTTCCCGTACTCTCTCTCTCGCCCCAACTCTCGATCTCTCACGTTTTTTTTTTAGAACCTTATCTATCATTCTACCCCCTCCCGCCTCTCCCTCACTTTGCTTTTTGTCATTTAGTCTTCTATTGCCCTCCCTCATCGCTCCCTCCTCTGGGCCCTCATCCTTCCACTCCTCGTTCTCTCTCTCTCAAACATGCCAGCATCGCTCTCTGCAGATAGGCCCAATGAAGATGTACGGTGTTTCCTCCATCATCTGCTCCAATTCCCTCTGCTGCTTTGGTGCTCCTCCTCTCGTCCTCTCTTCTTTCCCCTCCTCTCTCCTCGCCTGTCCCCTTCTCCTCTTTCCTCTGCGCGCCTCCGTCTAATCCTCTTCCCCACACAGGCCTCTCCTCCCCAGTGTGGTCTGTGGTTTTTAATAAATACCCAAGAGGGGCAGTTCAGGTTCTGTCTCCGGACCTGTGGAGGAACCCGGAGGGGGAGGTGGAGGAGGGGCGGAAGAAGGGGAGGGGGGGGGTGTATGTGTTGGGGGGAGTGAGTGTGTATGTGTTGGGGAGAGTGAGTGTGTATGTGTTGGGGAGAGTGAGTGTGTATGTGTTGGGGAGAGTGAGTGTGTGTGTGTTGGGGAGAGTGAGTGTGTGAGTGTGTATGTGTTGGGGAGAGTGAGTGTGTGTGTGTTGGGGAGAGTGAGTGTGTGTGTGTGTGTGTGTGTGTTGGGGGGGGGGACAGACGGGCCTCAGCAGCCTCCATGTCCTGCTGTGTCAGCCTCTCCTGAGGTAATGATCACTTAATTAAACTCTAATAAGAGACCCAACACTTCCCTCTTACACAGGATGGGGAGAGGGAGGGAGGGAGTGCAACATGGAGGAGAGGGAAGGGATTAGGGGGGGGGGGTTCTTTGGCAAGAGAAAAGAGAGGCAGAGTGAAGGAATCGAAGGATGCTAACAGGCACGGAAAGAGGTGAACGTAGGGACAACGTCACTTGTGGGACGAGGCACGGTGAAGATGAAAGGAAGTGTGTGTGGGGGTCTTTGTTTCACGTGTGTGTGTGCTCCTGTTTGTGCGAAGGGGGACGAGGGTGTCAGAGGGCTTTCATATGCAGACAGATGGAGAGAGAGCTTTCCTGTCAGCAGGTCCTGTACTGGAACATGGATAATTACACCTTAATTAAATATGACCGACCTGTCCCTGTCCCTCCACTCAGCCTTGGAGCAGACCGCTACAACCCTACACCCAACACAATAACAAGGGAATGTGTGTGTGTGCCTGGGTGTATGTGCCCTGGTGCATGTCTGTGTGTGTGTGTCTGGGTGTGTATGCCCTGGTGTATGGCTGTGTGTGTGTATGCATGTGTCAACGATGCCTTGTTCTTGTAATTATACCCTGTCCAGGAGGGCCCTATCCTAATTTCAGAGTGCCCTATACAGAGGGTGGAGTGCCCTATTTAGCATATTGAGTGCTAAAAGGCCACTGATGAGAGTGCTAGCACAGTCGTACTAGGGCAGCATAGTATAGTTATCTATTGGATTCTAAGAATCCTCAGGAAACCAGGGTTGAGTGCTGTTGAAAATGTTGAATATTGCAATTGGGTTTGACCATGTTGGGTCGTCACCATTAATATTATATAACAGCTAACATCCAACCAGTGCAAATCCAGTCTATATTGGAGCAGCTGGACGCCAGAAGACATTGAAAATATGTAGTTTAGTGTTTGGCCCAGGGGTGACCCAGGACACAATACCAGGTGTGAGCCCCAGGTGTGAGCCCCAGGTGTGAGCCCCAGGTGTGACCCCCAGGTGTGAGCCCCAGGTGTGACCCCCAGGTGTGAGCCCCAGGTGTGAGCCCCAGCTGCGAGCCCCAGTGGTGACCCCTCGAAGACTCACCATTGTTGCTGCGCAGGCAGCGTCCTGAGATGCCATTGCTCCCGATGGGGTGGTGACCCCCGGTCCCGTCCACCCCCCCTGCCTCGCCCGGTTGCTTCAACAGCTCCGTCAGGGTCCTGGAGGGAGGGGAGAGAGAGGAGGACAGGGAGAGATAGGGAGAGAGTGAGCCTTCAACACAGGTAACACATAAAACCAGCATCGCTCACTTCGCTACGATCGAACGCAACAATCTCATATTGTTACACCGGAACATCCGAACCTTCCAAAAACGTCCCAGATTGAAGAAACACCCACGAGGCCGTGAAACCATCGTTCAGGTCGACACCTGGAGAGTGTGTCGTGACCTTGGAGACCTAAGGAGAGACTGGGTGCTTCTCTCAGCTCTCTCAGAGTTCTCTCTCCCAGGACAAGGCTGGGGAGACGCAGCCAGAACGCAGCCAGAACGCAGCCAGAACGCACCCAGAATGCAGCCAGAACGCAGCCAGAACGCAGCCAGAACGCAGCCAGAACGCAGCCAGAACGCAGCCAGAACGCAGCCAGAACGCACCCAGAATGCAGCCAGAACGCAGCCAGAACGCAGCCAGAATGCACCCAGAACGCAGCCAGAACGCACCCAGAACGCAGCGGTCACGGAGACAGGAAGCGCTGGTTTAGCTGCTGACATTCATGCGTGCTGGCAAGCCCAGACACCACTCCCAGCATGTCAATAACTACTGTGATGGTGGGATGCAGGGGGGGGGGATGGGGTTAACGCCGTTGCCGTAGCGACGGCCGGATTGACAGGCAGGGACACACAAGGACAGAGTCCCCCAGGCCACAGAAGGGTGTGCTCCATCCCTCCAGTCCTCTTCCATCCACCCCTATTCTCTTCAGTGGGGGGTTTCTCTCTGCCAAGCCCTCAAACGATATGTTTGATCAACACACACGTGCGCCCGGACACACTACACACATGCACACACGCTCTCCTCATACCATCCCAAGTGACACACACTCAACACATGTTGGCCAGCTTCTGTCCTCTCTCATCTCATTAGTTCCATTTAATTTGTCCTCCCTTTGGCATGTGGAGCACCCTCCCTCTCCCTCTCTCTCTCTCTCTCTCTCTCTCTCTCGCTCCCGCTCTCTATCCCGGTCTCATGATTTCATTGCCTCCCTCTCCCTCATGTTTCCTTACTCTCAGGGAGAGCTTGCGGTGCTTGCATTGTCAAGTCCTGCTTGTTTTCCCCTTCTCTCCCCTCCCCCTGTTCTTCAAAGCCCCAGGACTAGGGCCGATCTCCCAGCCATCTAGCCGTCCAACAGGGAGGAGAGGATATGTGATCTGATGTGAGATCACTCCAACTCCCTTTCAAGGTTTCACAAACACTCTCTCTCTCTCTCTCTGTCTCTCTCTCTATCTGTCTATGTCTCTCTCTCATCTCTATCTCTCTCTCTGTCTCTCTCTATCTGTCTCTCTCTCATCTCTATCTCTCTGTCTCTCTATCTGTCTCTCTCTCTGTCTCTGTCTCTCTCTCGTCTCCATCTCCCTCCCGGGGCTCAGACAATACAAGGACGACCAGAGGAACTCAAAGCAAGCGTTTCCACGGCGAGGGTACAAGCCAATCGCTCTTAGCCACCGAGAATCCGGATGGAACCACAGCCTCTACAAGGATCTGTCCCTTTTATGATAAGCACCCAGGGAAAGTGTTTGTTTGGCCGAGGCGCGGAGCTCTCCAAACAGGCTTCTGAGGGCTGACAGAACTCCTTCGCCGAGTTTTCATTGCAGTCGTTTGCATCCCACCAAGAGAGTTACAAAGAGCGCTCCTTGCTCACAAGCCAGCAGTCCCTTGGTGGCGTCCTGCTTATTTTGATTGGCAAAAAATGCAAAGCATTTCTCTCCGTGCTCCAGATTGAAATATTTCAATTAAAGATGTTTTTTATCGCTTGTGTCTGTCGGACAGCTGCTCTGATGGCGACTGACGAGGTGTTAATTGACGCTCTGCTAGTGGAGGATGTTTCCTACCACACACACACACGGAGGCCTACGTACTCACTCAAACACCCATGCACGTGTTGATATCTGATCTGTCCTTCCATCTCTCTGCCATTATAGCGGCAGTTTGGACAGACACAGACTTTTTCCTCTGTCTTAAAGTTCAACTGTGTTTTGTTCGGCTAGGGTTATCTGGAGGTTGTTTTCAGACAAAGCTATAGATGAAGCTCATTTGCGGTCTAATTACTTAGAAATTGATTGGAGCGTTAATACAAGAGAAGAGGAAATGAATCGATTCATGAATAAAACATAACCATAATGTTTTTTTTCTTCTTTTTTCTTGCAAACCCTTATCAGCTGCAGTGTGTCAGCACAAAATTTACAGAGTTAAAGCCCAGAAGTGGAGGCGGTTTTAGGCCTGAGGGGGAGAGTGGGAGGGGCTGGCAAAGCTCCGGAACTTCTCTCCAAGACTCTGGAACTTCTTGAGGCGTGTTAGGGTTCGAAATGATCTTTCTCTTGGTTTAGACGTGCCTAATTCTGCCGTGTCAGAGTACCGGGGGGTAGACCTCATCGCAGTGCCTCGGGACACATTTGATGTGAGCCAACACATGTAAATCTGAGAGGTGGAAACTCAGCACCTACTAGGCTGTTAAAATTGATAATGGTAACAAATTGAAGGACCTCGTAAGCCATATACTGCGTAAGCGTTAACGAAAAGCAATTAACCACGGAAGGTAATTGCTTAAAATGGATTCCACGATCTATCCTGACGGAATGCTTTCAAGCAAGGGCGGTCCTTCGGCTTTCGCAATCAGTGATCATTCAGTCGTTTATAGGAAAAGATTATCTTGAATCGTGCTGAGGTTCACACAGCATGTGTTTTCAGGGAGGGGAGGAACGATGCACGCGTCTAAATTAAAGCGTCACAATTCGGTAAAGTAATTACTATGAATTTCGTGTGATAATTACAAATGAAAGGGCGAGAGAGAAAGAGAGCGGGAGAGAGACATGCGTCTCTGCTAGTCCTCCTTGTGTGTCTTAACGCTACAGGAAGCTAATGAATCTAACCTCGGGATACTGCAGGAGATAAACCGAGGAGAGACTCTCCACAAACACCTACATTGAAACGTTCAGTGTAGTAGATTAATGATTTAGAAGGCGATTTCACGCTGAGTTAGGTTTAACAACAGCTCCTCAGTTAGATTTGAGATTGCCTTAAAGTAAACCCTGTATATGATGACAGAGGTAAAATACCTGAAACACTCCGAAAACAGACGGCACTTAAAGTTGTTGATTGGCTTGCAGTACTAGAATATTGTACTCTGATCAGGACTTCATTGCTGTACAAAAGTTGTACTCTGATCGGGACTTAAGTGCTGTTCTATAGGCTTTAGGGCCTTTGCCTTTGCCACTTTAAAAACAGCGCTGGAGCTTTTTAGCTGACTGTCCAAGTCAGCATTTATTGACATTTCATTATGTATTGTAAGACCAAGAGGGCATGTCGATGTTCTGGGTCGTGACACCTCTGTTACATGTTTGGGTCTGAATCTGAGGAGGTCAAAGTCCTCAGCTCTCTAGACCATCTTTTACTTGTTTAATTTTGAAGATATCTTGTAGGGCATTTCTGCTTTATAGGGATTGACAGTGAAGAATGACAGGAAATGAAGGAGAGGGAGAGATGGGGGAAGAGGACATGCAGGAAATCTTTTATTTTACCTGATTAGTCAATTAAGAACAGGTTCTTATTAATAATAACGGCCGGGCAATCTAATAAAGATCGTGACTGGACTCCAGCTGTCTGCGCACTCCCAACCCATTGCTTCAGTACACACATCCTAACCATGGGTGGAATTTTCTTGAATACTAATGGGGAGCTGCACTTTGTCATGTTATTACTTCATATAAATGTTTTGGGTTGAACATACAGGTACAGTATACTACATTGAGGTTATTAACATCTAACTGTTTCTGTGACATCTTAAAATACAACATTGTACTAGGCTGACTGTTCTTTGGGAGCTCTTCTCTGTACTTTAAACACAAAAATACATAATTCAACAAACATCTGTGAAGCCAAGTGTGTCCTCCTGTACTCATACTGTATATCTGAACCTCCTCAGTGTCACAGCAGCTTAGAGAGTCTTTCATGTCCCCAGGACCTGTTGTGCAAAACATATCGGTAAACACAACAGGGCTGTATTGTGTCTGAGACAGAACCTACCCCGACCCCCCCCCCGGCTAGTTTTCTGTCAAGGGGGGGTTGGTGATGAGACCCTGCTTCACGGTGAGTCAGCCCCATCTCCCATGGGGGGGGTGTTTCCACGGCTACATGTGGGTGGGAAGTGGGAGCTGTACCAGAGAAACTTTCACAAACAAAAACAGATATGAACCCTCCAGCACTGTGGGAAAGAGCTGCGTGTGTGTGTGACGTGCGTGTGTGTGTAAGCACGCGTGTGAGCGTGTGTGTGTAAGCATGTGTGTGTGTGTGACGTGCGTGTGTGTGTAAGCACGCGTGTGAGCGTGTGTGTGTGTAAGCATGTGTGTGAGCGTGTGTGTGTGTAAGCATGCGTGTGTGTGTGTGTGTGTGTGTGTGTGTGTGTGTGTAAGCGTGGGTGTGTGTGTGTGTGTGGGCATGTGTGGTAATGCTCCATTCATATTTTATTTGTCTCTTAGTGACAGATTAAGCTCAGCAGGCAGTCCCTCGGTAGACCTGTTTAATCATTATTTATCACTCCATACACACACGCACACACACTCATCTGAACACTTGTCATCTCCATCTCACTCTGTCTTTGTTGTATGACAGAATCGGCAGAACACTGCTAGTGTTTATGGATCAATGGCTCACTGTGCCCCCCGCTGAGAAGTCGGGGGGCACTACTAGTCTACTCCCCTGTGTTTTGGGCCCTCTGTGTCCCGCCCGTCCCCCCCCCCCCCCTCCGGCTATGCTTTGTGCTCAGCGTGGGAGCCCATGGAGGCTGATGCCACTGCTGCCAGATAGTGAGGCCCAGCAGTCCTGGTACTGGGGCCTACAGCTGCCCACGACCGTCTACTTACCCCTTCTCTACAAGACCCGACAGCTGCCAAATAGTGCCTCTTGGCATGGCTCTGTGGCCAAGAGGCACTATACTCATGCCAGTGTGTGTTTGTGTCGGCGTGCAGGCTAAATGTATGGGTTGTCTGCGCGGCACACTGGTTCGCGTACTTACAAGTCTAATACAGTTTACACTTTTATTGTGAAGTTTGCTGGAATTATTTACATAAAAATAAGACTATTTTGGGCCATGCAACACTGCACCTGTGTACACACACACACTGACATCCCTGTCTCTTGATCCGTTGTTTATCTTCCTGTTGCAATGATCACCAAGGCTCTCCAGCACCACTAGCTGATGTCCCAGAAGCCCATGTGAGGGGCAGCACCACCAACCAGCTTAGGCCCATGTCCGCAATAGCGTGGCACATGATGTCACTTGGGACTAGCGTAGCTGTCACGTGGACGCACACACTACCCACAGCCTACCTGTCCTTCTTTTGAGATTCTTACCCTTGGGAGGGAGGACTCATCCCCACGGCAACACACATTTCCATGGTTACCCATTTTAGAAGCCAATTGATGTTATTGTTTGCGTTTGGCCTTCCAAGACAACACCCGTTTGTCACGTGACCGACGTCCACCCATGAGAACCTTCCCAGCTCATCATCCCGTAGGGACTGATCTTAATCTATCATCACACCCCGAAGCATCACCCCGACACATTCACCATGCAATTTCCTTCCTGAAAACCTTCCCCACCACACCATCACTGCTTGACACGGCTATTGAGATCATACCATGCAAAGAACGATAATCTATATTACAACAACCCCCTCAACACCATACTACTCAGACACATCCATCAGCCCAGTATGGACAAGAGATCAATGGAACCTCAATGGATACCCCCGTCCAGCAGTCCATCCAACATGGCCCTGGCCATGCGTGACATGTCCCTGCATGTTACCAGCCTGCTCTCAAAGTCAGGGCACCTCACATGAATTAGCTTTAGCATGTCGCTCCATCGCCATTGCATTGTAATACGTCCTGGGATGGCCTCTTGGCACATTAGCAGTCCTAGCTAACGACCCCATATTCTACCTCAGGCTGTGACGCATGGCGCTAGGTTGCTAGCGTAGCTAGTGTAGCTAGTGTTAGCTGCTACATGCTGTGGGCTGTTACGTCTATCTCTCGTCGTGCGTAGGCTAGCATAGCCTAACTAGCTGTTATGCGTTACGTAAACTCAGTATATTGCGTGTGGCTGGAGAACATATTTCACTGTGAGGCTGTTCCATCTGTACGTTGCAGTGAGATTTGGGGGGGGATGAATGGCATGCATTGCTGAACGCTTACTGGCCAATCGATCGACCGTCCCATGAGGGAATCTCACCTCTCTGATAAAATGTGTCATGCCTGCTCCTAGCCTTATCAGTGCTCATCTCTAGATAAAAATGGATCCAAACAAACACACACACGTGCATGCTCGCACACACACGTTGTAACATCCTGCTCCCACCCACACGATCACTCACACATTGGTTGACCTCCAACAAAACACAAGCCTAGAGTACAGTATTGCGTTAAACAGGGGCTGCTCTCAAAATAAACATGAAAACATTCCTTGGACCACACACACACGCACACATGCCCTTCTTACACACACACAGCCTTCAAACACGGACATCCTCACATGGGAAAGTGTGTGAGAGCACTCTTACAATGCAGGACAATTTCCTAATCGACTGGCCCTCTCACGCTCAATTGTTGTATCTCATTTATCATGCTAGCCAACACACACACACACACGTTTCTGTTTGTCACTATTCTTTACACATGAGTGAGTGCATATCTACTGGGTGGGTTACATCAATGACTGTAATTTATCAGCCTGTCCAACCCTCATGCTTTTAATTCCAGCCATGCTCCCTGTGTTTGTATCTTTACCTCGTTCCCTCCATTCTTTTTTTCAATGCGGTCCTTGCAAGCATACAAGAACCAAATCACTAATGGCATCCACTCCAATTCCATCATCTTACTTTCATTGTTTTTCATTGACCAGTCTCTCTCCTTTATTCCCTCTTTAGTCTCTCCATTTCTCTAGTCTTACCACGTCCCTTCGTTCTATCATCCTCCCTCCCTCTATCTAATCCAACATCCCTCCCTCCCTTCCTCTGTTTTGCCCTCTAAGTGACTTGGCTCCAGTCACAGTGACTGATTGGCATGGCACTAATACTGCCGTCTTGACAGATGACTAGAAACAGACAATACTGGGACGCCGTGGGTGGTGGGGGAGAAGCAGGAGAAATTTCCTTTCCACCAGCCACCTCTGATAAAATGCCAATTAACCCCAATCTCCGTTTATAGTTAATCTCCTTTCTTCCCCCCCGTCTCTCTCATGCTCTTTCTCTTGTTCTCTCGCTCCCATTTTTTTCTGCCACTGCCCTCTCTCGTTTTCTCTCCTTCTCCCTCCTCCACCTCTCTCGCTCTATAACTGTCTCTCTTTCCATCTATTCCTCTCTGTTTTTTATTTCCTCATCCCCTTTACCCGACCTCTCCATATCTCTCACTCTCCCTCCATCTTTCCTTCTTCTGTCTCTCCATCTCTCTCTCTCTTTCCATTTCCCTCCATCCCTCTCGCTCATCCCCTCCGTGTTACATGTGCTGTTTAGCCGCGCTCAGCTTCACCTGTCAGCTTGAATCAGGGCTCTGGAGCAACAACATGACAAACTGGCCTCTGATTCACTCACACACTACACACACACGAACACACGCAGGACGTGGTTAACACAAAGGAACACATCGAGAAACACACACGCTTACTTAAAGATAGCCCAGAAGTTTCCATGGAGGCACACACAGACATGATTTGGGTTGATATGGATAGACAGAGCTTTCATTGAAGGTACTTTATTCAAAGTAGGTGTTCACAGTAAACCTATTTGTATTTTCCCCACAGAATGTTTAGTACAATGGTGTATTAACAACATTCTGTAAAACATGTACGTATTAAATAGAAATGGTTAAAAATTGAAACTTTTACATGTATTAAAATGAAAAAGTTTGTGTGCGCTCATGTGTGCGTCCATCCCTAGAGAACACCTAACTTTAAATCCATCTACCTTTTCATCTGTCACTTTATCTCTCCTCTTAAGGCTCTTAATGCTCTTTTATCTTTTCAAACTTTTGACTATGTGGCTATGATTCCTTCCCTCCCCCTGTCTCTCTCCCCCTGTCTCTCTCTCTCTCTCTCTCTCTCTCTCTCTCTCTCTCTCTCTCTCTCTCTCTCTCTCTCTCTCTCTCTCTCTCTCTCCCCCTCTCTTTATCTCTCTCTCCCCCTTCTCCCCTCCTCCTACCCACCAGTTTGCTTAGTTTCCTATCATTAAGATGAATATGGCTGGGTTCTTCTGGACCAAGCATGCAGACTCCAAATCAATGGTTGTTAATGAAGGCCTTCATCCCTAGGAGCCTGCTCGGTTTGTCTTGCCCCGCTCAGCACATCCAGGGTCACGCACACCATGTATGTGGACACATTTACCCACCCACACACACACGCACATTCAAACACACATATACACAGACATGCACATACCGGAATGCTCAAACTCTTCACAGACACCTTCACAGACACGTGCAAACCCGCATACCACACACACACACACACACATAAACACAAACTGTGTCACCCAAACACAGAGACAGTGTGAGCGTCAGAGGTACCACACAGGGCCCATGCTGACTCACTTGGCCAAACGTCCCTCGAGCTGATTCAGAACAAGCCAGCACGTCAGCCTCCAGACCGTCTTACAACAGCACACACACACATACACACACACATACACACACACACACACACACACACATACACACACATACACACACACATACACACACACACACACACACACACACACACACACACACACCCATACAAATGTCAAGTATTCGTGCGTCACATGCCAGCTATGGATGTGGTATAGATTTGTGGTCAAATCATGCTTCAGTGGGTTGAACAGGGAGGGGTGAGGGGAAAAGGGCGGGGTCTGTTAGCCAATCCGTCTGCTCGCCAGCTGGAATGTGTGTTGCACAGCATCCACCTGTTACGAGGCTGTGTGTGTGCGTTTGTGTACTTGTGTTTTGTCAGTTTGTGTGTGTGTGTTCATTGCGTGCGCGCATACAGTTTCCGATCGTGCCAAAGCGTACAGCATTTGTTTGCCGGCATGCATTTTTATAGCTTGTGTGTGTGTGTGTGTGTGCTTCGGTGTGAGTTTGTCCCACTCATGCAGGTGCAGTGTTAGTCTGTCCTCACTGTGTCTCTGTGCCTGCGTGTTGTCCTGGGAGCCATGGTCTAGCTAAGTGAACGCATCACACAGTCATCAGTCTGCAGGGCGGGAGATGTCACATGGAGGTTTTGGAAAAAGTACGCCACACTCCCAGGGGAGAGCAACATGCAGCCTCAAACGGGAGTAAAAAGGCTGCTTGGCTTCTTTTTTCCAGATAAGTGAAGTGGGGGACGGACAGACTAGGAATCCTTTTGTCTTTTAGTCATTCAATAACCACTTCCTGTTGACAAGTTCGAACACTTTGCGACTGCCAAAACGGAGGATTGGAATTATTGTCTTGGGAGGGAGGGAGGGAGGGAGGGAGGGAGGGAGGGAGGGAGGGAGGGAGGGAGGGAGGGAGGGAGGGAGGGAGGGAAAGAGAGAAGAAGAGAGGAGAGTCCTTAGAAGTGCGCAGAGTTACTTGTGTAGAAAGCCTTTTGAAGCTTCCTCACTTCCAGAGACAGAGGGGGGTAGAGAGACGCAAGGAGGGGGGGGGGGGGGGTTGAGGGTGTCAGTGAAGTAGTCGTCCTTGTGATTTATCATGATCACTTCTGCCCAGATCTCTGTGCCATGAATGGGAAAGCCTCCCAACATGTCAGAGTGACTCAGATTCTGTTTGATGCTGCACAAACGCAAGAGGGAAGGAGGGAAGAAGGGAGAGGGGAGGATAAGTGAGGAATGGAGGGGTAGGGGTAGGGGATTGGGAGGAAGGAGGAAGGCGGGAGGGGAGGGGGGGATTCGAAGGGTTAGTCACATTGAAAGCCGGCAGCAAAGGACACAAGACGCACTACGACTCATCAAAGAGCATGTGCTTTGGCTCTGCTGAAGAGAGGGAGAGGAGGAGGGCTAGAAGAGGAGAAGGAGGAAGAGAGGGAGGAGGAGAGAGAAGGAGGAAGAGAGGGAGGAGGAGGACACGTCCTCAGGGCTTGATCTCTCATACTTCTCCTGTGATTTCTCCCTCGTCACCCACTCTCTCTCTCCCTTGCTGTCCCTCTGTCTCTGTCTATCCCTCTCTGATGTTTCCTTTCTTTTTCTCTATGTCTCTCCACTGCTATCTCTCTCTCTCTCTCTCTCTCGCCATTCCTCCCTTTTTGTTTTTTTCTCTCTGAAGACAAGTCACATGTTATGTAACCCAGAAGCATCTCAGTGCGCTTCTCTCTTTTTGGATCAAACAGTGACATATGTACAGTAGGGCTGGGGCTGGAGTTGGGGGCTGGGGCTGGAGATGGGGCTGGAGTTGGGGCTGGGGCTGTGGATGTGGGCTTGGGGCTGGGGCTGGACTTGGGGGCTGGGTTAATTTTGCTTCTCATTGACTTACAATCAGTTCACCAGGCCAGTGGGAGTATTATATTGTGGTCTTTATCAAGCTCAACGGCACTGTGTTTCAATCCCTCCTCCCAACACAAACACACACACAGAAACACACACACACACACACACACACACACACACACACACACACACACACACTGTATACCAGTGCAGGATCATTCTGTAATTGAAAGTGCATTACAGTGACATTGATGTTATTAGCTCCGTTGATATGGCCACAGTATAATTAGCATATTGACAATCTGGCATTTGCTAACTGTCAATGTGTGTATGTAGAGAACAAATTGTTTCCGTACGAAACAAGCAAAACTGTTTTGACACGAAGAACGCCAGTGAAACCAAACCTGTGTTTACACTGAGACAAAATAGAGTAAATAGAATTTGATTGACTCATCGTAGTTTGAATGCCAGTAAGCCACTGTCAGAATTAATCACATTCACAGCTTAGGTGTAATATTAATAAGTGCTGTGAATTGCGAAGAAATGTGAATCAATTCAATTCCAATTTATATTCAATAAAAAGTCTTATCCCACATGGACCTGACTTCTTCCTACAATGGATAAATTATTCAGAAGCAGAATTGATAATGTGTGTGTGCGTGTTAAAACGCTGTCGTACAGTGTGTTCTGCTTGTCTGACTAAAGAGGTGTGTGTGACGGCAGGAATGAGATGAAAGGAGGAGCTCGGATCAAAGACCCGGGGTTCTGACCCTCTGAGGGGCACAGATCAGACGCTGTGCATCAGTAGGAAGTATGTCCACATTTAAACAGAATTCTTTAATAGTCGCGTGTCAAGGCCAACTGGTCTCTCTCATGGCTGGATGGCGCTGAGTCCTGACTAGGGTTGGAGGGTCGGGGGGAGAAAACTGTCCGGTGGCTGGAGGCTTTCGACCAATGAGGCAGGGGTAGTATTTCTCAAATGACACTTTTGAAGTGGTCAATGCAGAAGGGAAGAAGAGAAGAGTAAGGAGCAAAAATTGAGAAGTGAGGAAGAGGAGAGAGGAGAGAGGAGAGAGGAGAGAGCAGAGAGGAGAGAGGAGAGAGGAGAGAGGAGAGAGGAGAGAGGAGAGAGGAGAGCGGAGAGCGGAGAGAGGAGAGAGAGGAGAGAGGAGAGCGGAGAGAGCAGAGAGGCGAGCGGAGGAGAGAGGAGAGAGGAGAGCGGAGAGAGGAGAGCGGAGAGCGGAGAGTGGAGAGCGGAGAGCGGAGAGAGGAGAGAGGAGAGAGGAGAGAGGAGAGAGGAGAGCGGAGAGCGGAGAGAGGAGAGAGAGGAGAGAGGAGAGCGGAGAGCGGACAGGATGAATGATTAGCTGCAATCACCAATAGGATCCTTCTCTTTCCATCTGATAGAAGAGATGCAGGAGATATCGAGGAGATATCTTGAGGGATATTTCCAGGGATATCTCCGACGGGAATGGCCCTTCCGCTCCACATCTGTGGTATCGTGATCGCAGCCTCTGTAGTCCAGCTGGGGAGGGGATGATAAACAGCGTTGTCTAAAGCAGGCGTGGTTTCTCCAACCTCCATCAATCACGCCCCTACCTCCAGCACCCAGCCTCTAGCACCCAGCCCCCCCCCCTCCCCCCCAGCCCACACCCAGCACCAGGGACAGGGAGCGACGCCTAGCCCCGCAACCAGTACAACAAAGACAGGGAAGAGGCAGAGATAGATGGATGGACAGCGAGAGAGAGGGAGAAAGAAGAAGAGAGAGGGAGGGAGTGGGCGGAAATGTGGCCGAGTCGAGATGAATGACTGCAGCTTTCCAGCCCAAAAGGTTAGAAACCAGCTCTGTGATTGGGCAGGACAGGTGTGCGCTGCTCCTCAAGGCCCCCTGAGAGCAGCCAGACGCCAGCTTCAGACGAGCACATCTCAGGGCTGGAGAAGGAGATATTAGGGTTAGGGTACCTGGAGGTTTTAGGATGGAAGACTGAGAGGAGGAGGTTTTTGCTTTTTCAAAAATACTTTCCACTTTCTCTTGTCCCTTGCATCACTCTTTCTCCTTTTGGCAGGCTTAGTTGAAGAGATATGTCTGCATACTGGTCAAGTGTGGTGAAAACAAATACTGGTGAAACACATGCCATTTTATAAAAAAAAAAAGCACAAGTCAATGAACTCATCTCGCAGATATGGAAGACATGGAGGATAGAGACAATCAACACATCCTTCTTGAAGTTGAAGCCTGATTTTGCTCTTGCTCTTTCTCCCTCTCTCTCTCACGAGCTCTCTCGCTCCGGCTCTCATCCAGCAGTGCCCCTCCCCTCCCCAGCTCCAGCCCTGGCCATCGGGTCCCCCCCCCCCCCTTCTGGGAGAGAGTCCCGTTCCTGGCCTGCAGACAGGTCAGTCCCCCTTGCTCTCCAGTCTCCCTCCGCCACAGCCAATGAGGCCTGCCGGCTCTGCCGGCGCCACCGCTTACACACTATTTGGACTCACGATCCCCTTTAGTCACCCCCCGCCCCCCCACCCCCCACCCCCCTTCCTGTACCGCGCCACCACAAGACCGCGGGATCAACGAGCGGAGAGGAGGGGAGACGGAGGGAGGGACGCAAACGGGGAGAATATGAGGAAAGTGTACGTGCTGGGGTAAGAGAGGAAAGGAGAAGGACGACGTTTAGGGGTTTTGCTCGTTCCTCCAGCTGAGGAGCTGCTCCCGAGCTCCCCGGCTCGGATAATCATCTCCCTCTTTGTTTTCTCTTCTGTGCCGGCTGTGTTTCTTCCCATGGCGAGCCGATGGCGCATAACGATAAGAAGATTACCGAGACCGGGGAGAGATTGGAGAGGAGTCTGGAAGGATGGTAGGGATGGAGGGAAGGAGGAGGAGGATGAGAGGGGGAGGAGAGCTTGATGGGTGCGAGGGGGGAGCTGCTTAGCGAGAGAGAGGGCATAGCTTCAGCCACTGATAGTGCTTGGTGCCGAGTTCGCTCCAACAAATCGCGACAAGTTAGTCGTTGATTTTCTGTCACTGCGGGTCTGGCACGGCGTCAATCTACCCAGGCCTTGCCCATTACCAGGCCTGGCGGAGAGGAAAGGAGGACCAGCGCTGGACTGGACTGCATGTCCTGGACGCATGGACAGACACTCACATGCACTGGTACACAGACTCTTTCTCTCTATTACACACACACACACACACAGACCCACACACACACCAAATTACGGTCCTAAATGTACACTGTCAGAAGTTCCTGAATCCAAAGTTGTGTCATGTACTCAGGAGGAGGGATAAGCCTCAAGTGAAGACATCTTCTAGAGAAATCTTAGCTGCTCATTAGGATTTTGTCAACCAAGCTGTACAGTATTCTGTAAAAAACTGATTGTACTGCAGTAAAAGGCTAACATTTGGTTGCCCTGAGTGGGTTGGTGACGCCACGGATGCCGTGGCGACGAAGATCTGTCGCTAGGTCTCAGGGACAATGCAACAACAGATGAGAGGTTGTTTTTGTACCTTACAATTCTGCTCTGTTCTCCCTTTCTCTCTGTCTCGCTCTCTGTCCCTCTTTGCCATCTAGGTCTCTCGCTCCCTCGCTCTCTCTTTTTTCCCTCTCTCTCCCTACACTGCATCGGGGTGTGGTGTGGGGTTCTAAGTGATGTCACACTCAATAACAGGTTTTGTCTCCCACACACACACATACACTACGTACACACACACACAACCATACATTGTGTTGAATCGGTTTTCAGCATGGGCATATTGCTCTTCCACTTGATTGCGCAATTTGGGCTTAGATTTTACTAGACTATAAAACGGTTGTAAAAGAGAGTAGATGAGAGGCATACTTTGGCCAACTATGGGAGGGGAGTTTGCATCCCCTGTGCATGTGAGAGCCATGCATTGGGTTAGCCAATAGTGTCGCAGAAGGCAATAACGAGAGGCGATGGGAGCGATAGATGTTAATTGTGTTCAGAGAGTGATGAAAACCAAAGGATAGACGTTTAACATAGTTACAGATGTTATGCGTGTGCTGAATACTAAACCACACAGACCAACAAACATATACAAACCCAAAGTTGTTGTGGTAAAAGAAATTAAGAATACCTTTGCCTTGTCTTGTAGTGTTCTTACCGACGCTCCATGGTGACTAAAACCCAACCTTGAGCCAATACACAACCTCCCCAACAACGGTATTGCTGTATTTGAATTGTTTGTCTGTGGGGGGTGGGGGTGTGTGTTCATGTGTGTGTACTGTTTGTATTTGTGTATTTTATGCGTGTGTATGGGGTAAGGCCTAAGGAGCATCGGTGCTTAAACGTAGTTTCCAAAGCCTGGCCTTCAGAGCCGTTCACCTGCCTGCAACTGGGAGGCCTGGACCCATAGCAGAGCCGTAATGGTGGTGCACTCGCCTGACTTCCTCCCTACAGCTTCCATTCATCAAACCTCAGAGGAACGACAGCAGTGTGCAGGACATTCACATCCTTCTGAATTCCAATATGTCACTAGTCCACCCTCCCTCCTCTATCCCTCCCTCCATCCCTCTGTCTTTCCATCCCCCCGTCCCTTCCCTTGTTGGCTTGCCGGTGCACACTGACTGACGAACAGATCAGACCAGCGGTTGCAGCTGTCAGTGAGTGAGTCACTGTCCAAGGCCTCGACGTTATCAAACAGCAGAGACCACTCAGGGCCTCACTGACAGACACAGAGTGACGGACAGCATCTCCCGTGGGACCAGGGCACGACAGGAAGGCAGGTACCCACAGCGGATGACACGCGCCTCGATGTACACCACCGCAGGCGTCGCTGACAATGGAGACGTGTGAAAGCTGCAGTCAGCACTGTGTCACCAAGTTGGACGTGAACAAAAGTTAATAAAAAATACGAAAAGTCATATATTTGTTCTCGAACATGTACTTTCGAACATGGCGCAGACCAGAGTCAATCTCGGCATTGTAAAAATGGGCCCAGCAGGTTCAGGTTGGGAGGCAATATCTAAATCTGTATTCATAGACATGCACATCTCTCTCTCTCTCTCTCTTTCTCTGTCTCTCTCTCTGTCTGTCTCTCTCTCTGTGTCTCTCTCTCTGTCTCTCTCTCTCTCTTTCTGTACCTCTCTTTCTCTCTCTCTGTCCCTCTCTCTCTGTCTTTCTCTCTCTACCTCTCTCTGTCCTTCGGTCTCTCTCTCTCCCTCTCTCTCCCACTCTCTTTCAATCTCAATTTCTATCTCTCTGCTGCACGTCCAGGTCGACCAAGTCACGCAGGAGATCCAGTAAACTGAGTTTAACTCTACTTGGCACATTCATCATTTCCAATGCCAACCACAGCCAAATCGTTCCATCAAAGGAGATGATACATTTTTAATGACGCCGTGAGGCAAGGTTTTTGGAGAACATTGTGCTGGAGATGATGAGGCTGGCGCTGGCGGAACAAACAAACACGGAGAACTCTCTCAGGAGCCGGTGGAGCGGGGCAGCAGCGACGATATGGGACGCGGTTTCAACACGGGGCTGTGTGTGGGGGGGGAGGTGGTAGTTTAGCAATAAACACTGAAACCGTTCGAGCACAGATGCATGGGATGTCGGTGCCTTGCAATCAAAGCCGTCAGTGGAGTGGAGATGTTCAACACAACGTGGAAGAAACCTGGGTATTTTGCACTGCAACTGAGGAAACTGGGTCTCCGGGCACTTTCACTGAGGCCTGGCCTCATGCACTGTAACAAACATCAGACCACAACAAACAGCGTGTTGTCCTATTGTTACAAGTAGCTGACAGGGTTTCTTCAAAGACAATGACAGTGACACTAAAAGACCCACTAAAAGATGATAAATGTCAATACATTGTAGTATCAGATTGAACCCAAACAATTCCAGGAGTAGGCTCTCGGTTTACCTTGAACATATAACGTAACTCTAAAATACTACACTGCGGCCTGAAAAGTCAATGAGCATCCTCTTTCACTCATTGGCTTTCTGAGGCTTACTTCCAGTATTCAGTGACATTCAATAGCAGGGATTTGGGCAGAGTGTAAACACAGCCTTTAGAAGGCACATCCAAAGTCATCACACACAGACGCTTACACTGTGAAGCTTTGCTGCAAGGCTGCTATCCTTACACACACACACACACACACGCACGCACACACACACGCACGCTGTACCAGATACAACACCTCTAAGGGATCTCTCCCACCAAAGCAGCCAGAGAAACATACAAGTAAAATTCTTTGTTGTTGTCAACACAGACATACCAGCAGCATACTTTTAGAGCCAAAGACCAGATACGCATTCTAACAGAAACCAGATATTACAGGTAAATACTATACTAGCCATGCACCAGCATGTTATTAACATGACGACAATCTGCTGCTAATTTATGTTCATGGTCCTTTCCCTCTCCGTGTTTTCAGTAATTCTGACTCAGGTAGACATGTAATAAGGCTTCATAGAAATGACAATTCCCCTCACATAAAGCTGTAATACTTGAGAGGTGATCTGTTTATGGGACACTTCTACAACCCATCCACATTGTCGGAGCGGTGCCCTCAGGATTTATGATATCCATGTGTGCGTGTTCGGCTCCATATATCTCCTCCCTTTGGCATAACCTTCAAACGAGGGTCTTTGTCAATCAATGTCTCTGATGACTGGGACAAACAAGGCTGGCTGGACTGATTGAGTTTCTACCCCCAAGATCGATGGGATCTACCACGCTCAGCCCCTGCCCCGTTCCCGGACCTGCCTCCATCCCTGTGCCCACCCCTGCCCAGTCACCACTTCTCTTCCTGTTCCTAACCACTGTGTTCCCCTGCCCCCCTCACCCCTGCCCCCTGCCCCCTCTTCTTCACAATCATCAAAGTTTGTAAACACCTCTCAGCCCAACCAGCCAGCCAACCAGTCAGCCAGCCAGCCAGCCAGCCACCCACCCACACACCCAGTCAGCCAGCCAACCACCTAGCCAATAAGCCACTCACCCAGCCAGCCAGTCAGTCAGCCGGCCAGCCACACACCCACTCACCCAGCCAGCCAGCCAGTCAGTCAGCCGGCCATCCACACACCCACTCACCCAGCCAGCCAGCCAGTCAGTCAGCCGGCCAGCCACACACCCACTCACTCAGCCAGCCAGCCAGATAACGAGCCAGTCGGCACTGCTGCGCTGTGGTAAATCATAGCGCTGCGGCCCTCGCGCTCCAGTAGCTCGCCCTTCCACAGGCTGCCTGTGTCATTGGGGCTCCGGATCATAGATCCAGAGGAGAGCTCGGGTATCGCTGTCTTCCCTCTCGCTCACCTCTCTGGGAGGACAGCCCAATCTGCCCGGGTGGGGCTGTGCCCTCTGCACCAGCCCACACACCGAGATCAGAGATACCGGATAGGGAGAGGCCGGATAGCTGAATGAACGAGCACAAATGTCGGTAATGGAGACCACTTGTTTTGAGTGTAAAAATAGGACAGCATTTTTGAAATCTTTAAAAGATGATTTTGTTGTCATTGGCGTGACCGGCAGCCATGTTATTAGGGTTCTGCTACTACGTATAGCACACCTCCGTCACCTTAAACACACCTCATGTGAAAGCTAGTTATTTGTCGTATTTTAGCACTGCTGTTGCGCTCCGATTCTTAAAAATCAACATGGCCAGTCACACCCAGCCAACAAATCAACTACCACCCACCAGTCATCCAGCCAGCTCACATCCACCAGGCATCCAGCCACTCATCCAGCCAGCCAGATCACGTCAACCAGCCAGTCGAGCAGCCATTCATCCGCCCCACCCCCCACTCTCCCTCCCTCGCTCTGACCCGTGTCAGCCTCTGGCAGCTCCCCAGCCGGCTGCTGTCAATATCCACCCAAAACATCCTCTCCCTCGTTTGACCACAGTGTGCTAGAAGCTACTGCCCATGCCGGCTGCCTCCACCAAAACAAAAATAGCAACGCTACAAATCAACTCCTTCCCCTTCCCCCGTGTTCAAAGATAGACTCCACACCCGTTATCGCCTTGGCGTCGACTGACCGCTCCCCCTCTCGCGCCAGGTGATCCATTCGGACCACTCCGCCTGCTCTCTCACCCGTTACCCTCGCCCCTTAGCACACGGGCCTTCCTCCCACACCCCCACCCGGGTCCCACCCCTGGCCGTCCCCATCCCTGAGCACTCACCTGGAGTTGGTCATGTCGGTCTGGCGCCCTTGGCTCTTCTCCAGGCCCAGCTTGGTGAAGATTCCCACCAGCACCATGATGGCCACGACCCCACAGATGATGTACACGATCATGTGGGTGCGATCCCGGTCCGGCTCCTCCTGAACCTCGGTGACGGGCGCGACGGGCTTGCCGGTGTTGGCCCAGACGGGCGTGTCGTAGTTGGAGCACGCCATCTGATCCAGGCTGTGAACTTTGAACTGGCAGCAGAAGCGGTAGAAGCAGGAGCCGCAGCAGAACATGTAGATGCCGGCGTTGCAGTTGAAGGGCGGGTCCCACTGGCCCATCACGTCGTAGTAACCTCGGCAACGGCTGCCTAGCGAGGGTATGGTCTGGTCCTCCACGTCGGCGGCGCCAGGTGTGGCCAGCGTCACCTCCGGGGAGATAGAGGGTGCTGCCGTCTGGTTTGTGTCCTGAGCGTTCGCCCACGTGCCCCCAGAGTTCTGGCCCAGAGACGTGAGGCCCAGCAGGAGGCTGAGGGCCAGACAGACCAGGACAGAACGGACGGCCATGTTGGCTGTTGTGTCAATGTTGTTGTTGTGGTGGTTAGAGGTTGTTTTTCCGTTTTTCAGTCAGTCTGCAATCCTTGGCAAGCAAATACTGTGTCAAGAATATTGGCTTGTCTTTTGCTTGGCAAATAATACTGCCGCTCCAAAAAATGTATATTTTCACAATTGAGATTTAAGAAGAGCGGGGAAGCTTTTTTGTATTAGGCTATATTCATAGCAACTGCCTGTAAAAAGAAAGAGCATTCAATTACCATTCTGGGACCTATTAGAGCCCCGAGTCACTGGAAGCTCCGCCGAGTGCAGAAATAAATTGCCATCAAGGGGGCGATGAGCAAGCAGGGGAAACAAATCAATCTCAGATCTCACCATGCTTCTGGGGAACGATCCCCCAGTGGTTCAGTCCAAGGTAAAAACACACACTGTCCTTGGCATGGCTGAGAAGGACGACACACTGCCAAACGCACCTCGTTTACCTTCTCCACACCAGTTGGAAGTGAGAGGAAATCCAGGAATGAGCAGTGACCTCCTGTTTAGGAGGTGACACCAAGGGATGAACCCGCCGCAGGCATTTTTATAAACATTCCCCACCCCCCCACCCCCACCCCCACCCCCGTGGACAGGGTGTAATAATCCTTGAAATGAGAGATCTGGGCTCCTGACAGCGCCGGCCACAGCAGCAGATTCACCGAGCTGAGATCAGGTGAGAAACGTCTTTGTTCAGGAGAGACAGTGACAGAAAGAGACGCAGGCGGTGTGTTAGCTGATAAATGCCCTGTCGAGCACCAATCAATGCTGATGTCGCTGAAACTGCCGACCACTGGTGCTTAGGAGTAATCCACTAGTCGTAATCTTGAAATAATAATATGAGTCGTTGTCCGCCTTCCGCCTTGTTTCAGATTAACTGGCCTCCCTCCACCTCTGACTCTCCAGAAGAATGTTCAGCTGAAGCTTTTTTATTTTTGTTGTGGGCATCTTTTCTCCTCCTTCCGGAAAACAATGTTTTTATTTATTCTTTTTTTCAGGTGTGTCCTTAACGCCTAGTTCTTAATGCTCAGACGGACAACACTAAATATTCAGTTGGAGATAATATATCTGCTGTCTGTTGTCTCAAATGAAAGCTCAGCCTGAAGTTGTTGTTTATTATCCCGTGAGACTCGGGGTGGCCAACAGAAATCCCACGCCGATCAGAGTCCAAAAGGAGTCCCTCCGCACCTGGGGCAATTTCTCTCATTCACACACAGGCACACTCACACGTGTAGACACACACGCCCTACACAATCAAAAGCACTGGCAACACAGTTCCGTCACTGTCAGTTCAGCTTTCTGGGTTGAGAAAGACGGTGTCCAGTCACTCTCTGAGGTGGGGTGGGTGGGTGGGTGCTGTCCACTCAGTTTAACATCCAGCCTGCGTTAGAGGGGGGGGGGGGTCTGTGGGTTGACGACCAGCACACCTCTGCTGCCTGTGTCGGGGGCTACTGGAGCCCTACAAGTGCTACCTGTAAACACATTAGGATTTAGGGTTAGAGGGTAACAACGTGCTGAAATGAATGTTCCTACCCAGGGAGAGCCTAGCAGATCCTCTCTGTCCTGTCTGATCTTAACTGAGGAGCGAGCCAGCTGGCGATAATTACATATCTGTGTACGCTTGCCCCACTTCTTCAACATAAGAAGCTCTTTTTTTACCCATCATCCCCTTTCTTGTTTTTGTTTGAGGTTTTTTGGGTTCTTTGTTTACTCTGTCTGTCTGCTCCCCTTGTCCTTGTTTTACTCGTCTGGCTCTCTTTTCTCTTCTCTCTCTCCCTCTCTCCTTCTCTCTCTCTCTCAACTTACCTTTTTTCTCTCTCTCTGTCTCTTTGCCAGCCTCAACTGCGAAGCAGATAACTGTGGCGTCGCTTGGAGAGACACAAGGTGCTACAGTGCCTGTGGAATGCGGTCCATGCCTTCAACACACCCCAGGCTCCCCAACCTGCTCCAACCCAAATGGAAATAAAGCAACAACCAGTGGCAATGGTAGTGGGGGAAAAATCCTGTTTTCAAGAAGCCTCCGAAACATAGGACTGCAGCCAAGCTGTTTTGTTTTTGTGATCTTTTAAAAAATGTCCATTTGCATCAATGCCTATTTTTTTTCTTCTATTGAGCAAAAAAAAAACATTAATATGCAACAGTTTTTGTAAATGCTGCACATTAATGCCGTGGTCCAATTGTTATGCAAGGGACAGTCGTTTCCCAAATGCAGCTTCTATGAAAACAGGCATAATTTGATATATATGTATAGGAATTTTAGATATATATCATATGTATGTGTTTTCTCGGATGCTCTTTGCTTGTGGAATGCTCCAACAGAAATTGGACGAGACAGGATAACCAGAAGCAATAGATTGCTTTTTTTAATTCCATCAACTCCTCTTTGTTTGTCTTCAGAAGTGTATTCCTCTCTGCCTGTTTGTGTTCCCTCTCTCAGAGAGCGGCTGTATCCAGTCCTTCGTGGATGCTGCACTACTGTACACTGGCAGGACTAAATGTTAATCTCTCACACGCTCACTCTCCCTCTCCTCCCTCTTTCGCTCTCTCCTCCCTCTCTTACTCACTTGCTCGTTTGCTCTCCTCCCTCCCTCTCCCTCGCTCGCTCTCTCTCTCGTGAGCGAATGAGCGCACCTCTCTGGCTAACTCCCCCCGTTCCCCTTTTCTCTCTCTCCCTCCCTCCCCTCCCTCTCCCGCTCTCTCTCTTTTTTTCTGTCACTGACACCCTCCTCCCTCTGTTCTGTTTTTGTATTCTCCCTCCTCTCTCTCCGTCCCACTCTTCCTGTCCTCTCTTCTGTTTTACCCCCGTCTTCTTTTACCTCCCGTCTGTCTAACCTTTTCTGTTTCCCGTGCCAGCCTACCACCGCTATCCCTATCCATTTTCATCCCATTAGCTTTCGCCCTCTCTCCTTCTCTCTCTCTCTGTCTCGTTTTCTCTGTCTCTCCCTCTCTTTTTCTTTTTCCCCCTGTGTGTTTCTCTTCTCTCTCTCTCTCTCTCTCTCTCTCTCTCTCTCTCTCTCTCTCTCTCTCTCTCTCTCTCTCTCTCTCTCTCTCTCGCCCTCCCTCCCTCCCTCCCTCCTTAAACCCCCTTCGGTTCAACAGATGAGTGCAATGGTGCTGACGGAGGAAACTGGCCGCAAAGTGTGCGTTTGTGTGCGAGTGTTTGTGTGCGAGCGTGCGTGAGTTTTTGAGAGTGTGAGTGCATAGTGTGTGTAAGTGTGTGTGAGTGTGCAATGTGTACAAGTGTGTAAGAGTGTGAGTGTGTAGTGTGTGTGTGTGCGTGATTGCGTTAATGCCTCAGAACCTTCTGGTCTTTGTGTGAGCGTGCCTGTAACGTGTGATGCAGTCTAGAAGGTTTTGATATAGAGGGAGCGAGAGACAGGGAGAGAGAGATAGAGAGAGAGAGAGAGAGAGAGAGAGAGACAGGGAGAGACAGGGAGAGACAGGGAGAGATAGAGAGAGAGAGAGAGAGAGAGAGAGAGAGAGAGAGAGAGAGAGAGAGAGAGACAGGAAGAGAGATGCAGGGAGAGAGAGACAGGGAGAGAGATGCAGGGAGAGAGAGAGAGAGAGAGAGAGAGAGAGAGAGAGAGAGAGAGAGAGAGAGAGAGAGAGAGAGAGAGAGAGAGAGAGAGAGAGAGAGAGAGAGAGAGAGAGAGAATAAAGGAGCATAGACTACGTCAGAGGGGGTAAGGGAACATAACATTGACCGCTAAATAGGGAGGCTTTACTCGAGTGGAGCGAAGGAGGGAGAGGAATTGTTCAAGAAGGAGGGAGGGAAAGGAAGATTAAGGAAGGTTGAACAGATGAGTGGAAAGAGGAAAGGAAAGGTGGATGAAGGGAGGACAGGTGGGGGGAAAAGGAAAAGAGAAAATAAATTAGATAAACCAGGGAAGGAAAGGAAGAAAACCAGCAAGAAGATGAGAGTTTTACAAAGCAAGAAGGAGAAATGGGGAATCAGAAGGACAGAAAGAGAGGAGCGAGAGAAAGACAAAATGTTTAGAATTTTGAATAATCTCTGATTTAATGTTGAACTAGATTTGGGAGAAGTGCCTTTGGGTCTCAGTGTGTACCAGGCAAATCTGCATGCTCATCAGAATACACGGCAAAAAAAAGGGTGCTGCTAAATATTTCATTCTATTTCAAAGCAATTGACATTACACTCCTGTTGAATATTCAGTTTTGTGTTAACTTCTCTGTCTCTCTCTCTCTTGCCAGAGACAAAAGTCTTTTGTTTGAGTTCTCTGCTTCTCCTGTTTCATTTGACTTTTTCAGTTTCATTCTTTTATCTCAGTCGTCATCCCCCTTCTCGCTCTCAGGAACTGAGCAACTGTTGTTCTTCCATTACTACCCTTCTCCGTCTTCCTCTGTCTCCCCCTGTCTCCTTCTGTCTTCCTCTGTCTCCCCCTGTCTCCCCCTGTCTCCCTCTGTCTTCCTCTGTCTCCCCCTGTCTCCCTCTGTCTTCCTCTGTCTCCCCCTGTCTCCCCCTGTCTCCCTCTGTCTTCCTCTGTCTCACCCTGTCTCCCTCTGTCTCACCCTGTCTCACCCTGTCTCCCCCTGTCTCCCTTGTCTCCCCCTGTCTCTCCTGTCTCACCTTGTCTCTCCTGTCTCACCCTGTCTCACCCTGTCTCTCATGTCTCACCCTGTCTCACCCTGTGTCACCCTGTCTCTCATGTCTCACCCTGTGTCACCCTGTCTCCCCTCTCTCACCCTGTCTCTCATGTCTCACCATGTATCACCCTGTCTCACCCTGTCTCACCCTGTCTCTCCTGTCTCACTCTGTCTCACCATGTCTCTCCTGTCTCACCCTGTCTCTCCTGTCTCACCCTGTCTCACCCTATCTCCCCTGTCTCACCCTGTCTCTCCTGTCTCACCCTGTCTCACCATGTCTCATCCTATCTCTCCTGTCTCACCCTGTCTCACCCTATCTCACCCTGTCTCACCCTGTTTCACCCTTTCTCCCTCTCTCTCCTTCTGTTTCCCTCTCTCTCCTTATATCTCGCTCTGTCCAACGCTCTCCTGCCCAAATTCCCTTTGAGTTTTTGTCAATGTGCATACTGACGTGCACACACTACACTTAAGCACACACATAGACACTCCCACAAACACACACACACATATCCCATCACATATCCCTCACATATCCAATATTCATGCATAAATCTCCTCCTCCATCTCTTATTTCCATCATTCCCTGGGATAATATCAAAAGGTTCCACAGTAGATGGTCTTTTTCAGCAAAGTTGCTGTTCTGTGAAATATTGCGCTCACCATAAAGAGATATTGGCATATTGACAAATATAGAGGACACTGTTCACAACATGGAGCACTCCGTTTTCCCCATTAGAGGCCGGCAGGGAGGAATGGAGGGAGATGGGGTAAAGGAAGGAAGGAGGGAGGGGGGGATATGAGGAAGGAGGGAGAGAGGGATGAGATGGATGGAACAGCAGAATGAGGGGATGATAGGAAGCCTCTCCAGGGAGGAATAGAGGGCAGAGAGGGTAGCAGCTAGATGAGAGTTCTGTCTTTAATCATTTTACTCTTCCATCCGCCAGGCTGCACTCATCGCTTACCTTCCTCTTAGAGAGGGATATGCCAACATCCTGCTTTTACCTTCCTCTTAGAAAAGGATAGCTCGGTTGTACCAAGTTTTTCTATCATGTCAGGCGTGCTGTGTGTGTGCAGTGTGTGTGCTGTGTGTGTGCTGTGAGTGTGCTGTGTGTGTGAGATGTGTGTGTGATCTGCTATGTCCTGGTTCTCCAGTTGGCTGGCTGGGAGAAGCTCCCCTGTTTATTCAGTGACTGGGGAACAAACTGGCGGTCGCCATGACACTGCCCATCTTCTGTCCTCTCTCCTATCTCCCCCTCTCTAACTCCACCCCTCTCGTCCCGCTGAATAAAAGATGAAGGAGTAAACGTGTGGCGTGTTTACTCAAAGCCAACCCCATCCCTTTTCTCCATCCCTCGCTCTTTAGTTCTCTCACCCACCGGGCAGCCTGTAGCCTGCATTCATTACAGCCGTATACATTCCCCTCCCTCTCTAAGACTCCCCCCCTCCCCCCACCCACGCACCTCTCCTATTCCCTCCCTCCTATCTCTACCCCTCTTACCCCCCCGCCCCAACACCGCCACCACCCACCCTCCATGCCCCCTTCCCTCTACCCCCCCGTCTTTCTCCGGCATCTCCTGCAGTCCAGCAGTCAGTAACTGTCACTCACTATAGATTAGTTTGGGCTCTGGTCTCCTCGATGGAGGGGGAAGGAGGAAAAAAAACAGACAAGGAGAAAAAAAAAAGAGTGGAAAGGAGAAAGACGGGGAGTGATGGAGGGTAGACAGAGCCCGGGGAAGGAGGACAGAGAGAAACAGAGAGAGAGACGAGGGCTGGCCTTCTATAGAGCTGTAATGACCCTGCCACGGGTGTGTGTATATATATATATATATACGGTAGATAACCAATCAAGAACCACATATTCCTGTCTGGACGGCCCCTGCAGTTCCTTTGAGGGAGTTGTGGGAGTTTATTGCCACCTAAAATACTGGCGTCTCCGAGCTTTGATGAATGTCTCTGGCTTCTGTAGCAATTCTCTTGATCGGGCCCGTTAAGTACCGACGCGCGCGGGCGCCCCCGACGCCTGCGTCCTTGACTGCAGGGTCAGTCCCCGCACACCCACCATTGATCTGCCGCGACGCTCCTCCGCCGCGCTGCCGGGCCTTCAGAGGAGATCTCTACAAGATGAATGGAAAACCTGAGCGGCCACAAATGAGGGGGGTGTGTGTGCGTGTGTGTATGTGTGCGCGGTTGTGGACATTGAACCACAACATGCATGATTCAGTCCTAGACACCAGGCGAGGGATATGACACGCTGCCCACACTTCCCATGCTACCCACTCTGCCCACGCTGCTCACGCTGCCCACGCTGCCCACGCTGCCCACGCTGCCCACGCTGCCCACGCTGCCCACGCTGCCCACGCTGCCCACTCTGCCCACTCTGCTCACACTTCGGAGTGGAAGAAACAGTGGTGACAACGTACGTTTTATGACAATTTGATGAAAGTTGTATACAACTTGACAATTTGATGAAAGTTGTGTACAACTTTCTGGGATGTACAACCGCTGTTTGCTGGTTTTCTTCCTGTTATTCTTTTGGAGCAAGATAGTTTGTCTGTGTGAAACATGTTAGCATTGTGTCAGCAGTTACTGTGGTAGGTATGAAACAGTCAAAAGGAAATGACAACAATGCTCACAGAGCAGATCAGTTTCAGAGCAAAATATCAAACAGGGAAAGAGACTTATGACCTCCATCATACACAGCAAGATGTCAAACAGCCATCGCAGTGCATGCATGTTTGTGTGTGTGTGTGGGTGTGCATTTGCCTGCACACACCTGTGTGAGAGGTTACATCATGTTTGTTTCACCCTCCTTCTCAGTCCCACCTTTGGAATCTTCTCAACAGGACGGCTTTGGCAGCGCTAGACAAAGTCTCTCATACTAATGAATTGAGATTTAATTCCTTTGATAAATCTTTCACCACTGGATAAATCACTTCAACCGACTCATTGCCAGCGCAGGAATGTGTTTCAGGACAGCATCATTGCTCTTCGACTGCCTGGCCCGGCTCGGCCCACTTCCATCTGAGAGAGAAGGCCTGGAGCTGGAAGCAACCCAGAAGCTCCCTGACAGCCCAGACAGACGGTTGTTATGACAGAATTCACCAACCAAAGGTCCAAGCCTTCCTACGGTTCTAAAACAATGCAGGTTGAAAAGTCTATTGCACATCTCCTGTTTCTTATTTGTAACATATTTTGAGGCAAACAACCTTGAAGTGGGAGCATGAGACTTGATACTTCAGTCTAATTCTGACTTTGTAGAAAAAAAGGCTTTTGTTTTAATGATAAACCTTTTTATCCTCCTGTGTCTGCTGCTTCACTCTGACCTCTTTTACCCTGCGTGTTCCACCAAACCTGATAGGTTTACCCCTTCCATCCCCTCCACCTCTATCCCCTGTGTCCCTCTGTGGAGCTTGAATGCTGTTGGGTGGATAATCCTCTCCCTGTGGGGGGTGGGGGTGGGGGGGTCTATCAGTCTCTTCCTGGGAGAGAGCTCTGTCAGCCTGGGTAACCCAACCCTGTCTCTCCCTGCTCCACAACCGCACAGGCTGCGAGGCCTCACCACACAGAGGGGCCAAGGTGGCACGAAAGATAGAGAGGGACACAAAGAAGGGAAGGACAGACTGAAGGCGAGCTAGAGAGATAGAGTGATGAGGCAGAAAGAGAGGGTGGGGGGTAAATGGTAAATGGAGAGGGTTGCTGAGCGATGAGCTTGCGTGTATGGCTCTTTGCACTGGACCTCCCTTTCACTATCTTCTTTCCTCTCTTTCTCCCTTCCTCTCCCCCTCTCACCCTCCCTCCCTTCCTCTCCCTTCTCCCCCCCTCCCTCCCTTCCTCTCCCCCTTCCTCCCTCATGGCCCTGGTGGCCAACCCAGGGCCAATGAAGTGCTGTGACGCAGAACGGGGTCATGACTCTCTGTAACCCCTGCCACAACAGGACAACACCAGAAATGAGCATGGTTCAATTTGTGTGCGTGCGTGTCTATGTATGTGTGTGTGCGCACATGTGTGTGTACATACTTCATGCATACACGTCATCTGCCCCAAGCAAACAGTTGCTGTGTCTACGCGCACATCGTTACAGACATCAATTCGGGGTCGATGTGTTTAAGTGTAATATTTCATTTGTAACCATCTGCTTGCGTGCTCCGTATACATTCATGTGTGAGAGCCCTCTGAGCGCAGTATTCAGCGGCATGCAGGAAAGTGTGATTGGGCCTGTCTGGATCAGTCTATTTAGAAACCTGTTTGTGTTCTAATCGAGAGCTTGGCAGTGTTCTGAGCCTGCGTCTGTCTTAAGACGCTTGATGACTCACATCACACAGTGGGCTGGTGACATCACACATCACACACTGTCTCTCTGTTTTACTCCAGGAATTGTCCCAGTTTAACACAGCTCTGAACTAGCCTGATTGGTTCTTTAGACATGCCTTATGGCATGCCACACATTAACAGTATCGAATTCCATCACGGATATCACAGTCCATCTTCTGCTCCAACGACAAAGCCCTGAATTGTCATTTTAACAGTTTATGACTCATCAAAAGACCGGCTTGTCTTTTTAGCTAATAAGAACTCAAGAGTGACAGAAGATGTTTGATCAAAGAAATAATATGGAGACGACCAACGTGTTCACTAACACATACAATCACACACAGGCTTATGAAGGTCCATACATTTGCTGTACTCTGGTAATCCTACAACTTTTAACTTTCTCTCTGTGTTAAAGTGATGTTTTAATTTGGGGGAATTTTTCTTCCTAATGGTTTCCTCTCCTGCTTTGATCTTTGAAATATTCATAATTAGGCCAAATAATTTATTGAGACTATTGCAATATTCATTCCCAGAAAGAAAACGACAATTTATTATTCAATTGAACTGCCATATGCATTGGTTTGGAAAGTGTGGAACATGTGGAGTGATCCTGTTTTATGGTCAGATGATTATTTACAAACGGTCTGTCAAGACACAAACAATTCAGTTGCATGAGCCCAGGACATGAGACCTACATTTAATCTTAGGGACTGGCTTACAGAAAATCGACAGACAAAATTGTAGATCAACAAATTACTTTGTGAAATTGTCAGGAATGAATGAAATTATTCTAAAGTGATATCATGAATCTTTTAAAACAGCCCCTTTAATCTCCTTGATTTCCAATTTTAGATTGTTTGATGTTTAAACTTGTATAGTAACGGTATAGTCTCTATAGTAACTGCACACCCCAACTGAAATGTACTGACCTGTCAGCCAACCACCCCGACCTCCACTGACCCCGGAACCAGACCATCTCACCTCCGACCCCTCTGAACTACAGCCTCCACTTCATGCACACTCACACCACAAATATCAGGTTCCGCTGTTGTCACGGCAGCCGCCGAGGCAGCACGAATAGTGTGATAAAACGCTATCTTTCTCCGCGGGGGGGGGGGGGGGGTCGTCCATGTCACAGGAGACGCGGTGTCTCTTCCTGCGCTGTACGTGGAACACGACAAGGTTTCAGATGACCAGAAACAACCTCTCTGCTGTGGGAGGGGTCACACCTAGTCAGGTCCTCCCCCACACACACACACACTAGGTGGGTCACACACACACACACCCTCCAGGTATCTCTGGTTCAAGTGTAGGGCTGCTCAGGGTGCTGAGGGGAGGGTGAGGATGAAGATGAACTGGGAGGGATGGGAGATGGGATATACACACACTAATACAAGCGGATTACACAATACTTACACACTAATACAAGCTTACTACACCATTCACGCACACAGACTAAGACAAGTTGACCACACAATACGCATACACACAAATACAAGCCTACTGTCACGCCCCTGGCTGTGACACTGTTTCTGTTTCTCTTTTCCTTTGTGTTCTCCTCTCTCCCTTTCCCTGTGTGTGTGTGTGTGTGTGTGTGTGTGTGTGTGTGCCACAACCATCCTCACCTGTGGCAGATCAGCAATCAACGATCTACGTAAACCCTGCTCACCATCCAGACTCCAGATTGTTACCTCCACTACGACATTAAACACTTACCTTTTTGAACCTTCGCCTCACGTGTCCGTTTTGAGGTCCGAACGTTGCTGTACCGTAACACCGACTACACAACACACGCTCATACAATCGGACTACACAATGCACACTAACTGATACAAGCTGACAACGCATGACACATATACCTGTTGGCTCTCCTGCAGGGTGCTACTGTAGCCTGTGTTCAGCCTGTTTCTGTTTCTGTGCATTGATCAGGTTCAATTAGGCTGCAAACATGTATGCTCAGGACACCATCCGGCTCAGGCCCCGAGGTCAGACCATTCATGGTACTCTCAATGTCAAACTATGTGAGTCCTCTGTGCACTCACACGCATCCTCACATACATTCAGTACACGCTGACAACACACACATACTCACACGTACAATACGTGCCGGCAACACACGTTCACATACAGTACACACTCCTCTTTCAGACTCCCTCAGACTCTCTCTGTCTATCTTTGTCTCAATTCTTTCTTCCTTTTTTGGTCTCTGTCTCCCTCTCCGAAACACACTCACCCCTCCCTATCCATCACTACCCACAGTAACTACAGTAAAACACACTCACCCCTCCCTATCCATCACTACCCACAGTAACTACAGTAAAACACACTCACCCCTCCCTATCCATCACTACCCACAGTAACTACAGTAAAACACACTCACCCCTCCCTATCCATCACTACCCACAGTAACTACAGTAAAACACACTCACCCCTCCCTATCCATCACTACCCACAGTAACTACAGTAAAACACACTCACCCCTCCCTATCCATCACTACCCACAGTAACTACAGTAAAACACATTCACCCCTCCCTATCCATCACTACCCACAGTAACTACAGTAAAACACACTCACCCCTCCCTATCCATCACTACCCACAGTAACTACAGTAAAACACACTCACCCCTCCCTATCCATCACTACCCACAGTAACTACAGTAAAACACACTCACCCCTCCCTATCCATCACTACCCACAGTAACTACAGTAAAACACACTCACCCCTCCCTATCCATCACTACCCACAGTAACTACAGTTAAACACACTCACCCCTCCCTATCCATCACTACCCACAGTAACTACAGTAAAACACACAACATCCGTTACCGAGTTCTGCAGATGTGCCCAGGAACTGATACCCATGATCGGCCTGGAGATAAAGCAGTGTTATTCTACACATATTTATTGTCAGTAAAGTCAATAAAGTTGTTGTTTCCATAATCTTTCATCGGGCCAGGTTGTGCTAGTCAGGGTGCGATAGCTTTATTATCATCACTGTGGATGCAAGTGGCTGGTTATTTAAAGCGTAGATAGGCTACCATGCGATGAGTCCTTCAGACTGTTTTCCTCCATAAATTACATTTGTTTTATCCAGACAAACCGTTCTACTGCAAAGACCAATTATATGCATGAGTAAAGAACTATTTTATCATGAGATTGTATGGATGGCCACTAGGATGACCCTGTCTGCCCATGAAACAGGGCTGACATGTCTATTTATGGTGTGTGTGTGTGTGTGTGTGTGAGAGAGAGCGAAAGAGAAAGAGAGAGAGTGTGTGTGAGAGAGAGACAGAGAGAGAGAGAGAGAGAGAGAGAGAGAGAGAGAGAGAGAGAGAGAGAGAGAGAGAGAGAGAGAGTATTTCTCTCTGTAATAATACAGACCTCAGACAAATAGACGTGTCATGTATTTCTATAACGGACCTATCCTATATAGGGTCAACAGAGCAATATTCTCACAGCTTGTATTTCACAGCACTGTACCCACACTCAAGCCATCCAAGCGAGGAACTGTGTATTGCCCTATTTGCTTTGCTTAATAAATCTGGAGTGATGGGATTGTAAAAGCCAGAAGACTTCTCCTGTGTATTTCCTGTGAAATGAAATTGAGGAGAGAATATTTTATAAACTAACAAGTTGACAGAAAATGCATTCTCATTTTCTGGAATGACCTAGGGAAGGATAGTGGAGAGGATGAGCGAGAAGCAAATAGTACAAGAAGTCAGATGGTTTATGGGTGATGTAGTTTGTTGTTCCTGTACTTTAAGAAGGATGAAGCTGCTGTAGTTAAGGAGTGAGGTAGTTCTGGAGTGATGGTTTTGGGCAGATGTTGGGGGCTGCACTTCATTGCTTTTGTCGTTTTGGAATTACAAGTACTTTAGCGGTAAAATAGTTCAAAGTCAGGTGTGTTTAAGAGTGATGATTTAGGAAGTTATTACCTACAGTATTTTAGCAGTTCGATGGTTTAACAATGTTATAGTTGTTGGAGGCTGAAGGAGAGCACACACATGCCAGCTGAGATTGATGGGGATAATATTTGACATTTATTCTCAACCCTCTGGTGTAGAGACAAATGTGTTTAAGAGTACAAATACCAGGATGTAGAACATTCCGCTCGGGGGAAAAATAACGATAAGATCACTTGTCAGCCACACCAACACAGGGGAACAAATCATAGTTTGTCGCCTGAGTCGTTCAGGCGAGGAAGAAACAAAAAACAAAGAAAGGGGATGAGAGGGGGGGGGGGGTTTAGGGACGGGGAACGAGGAGTAGAAAGACACGAGTGAAAAAAGGTGCCTTTTTTGTTTAATTAGCGGTGGCAAATTAATTAGTGACAGAATTGGAATTAATTAGCAGTGAGAAGCGTTCTAAAGAAAACGCCACGAGGAGGGACCGGGGGTCTCTGCAGACTCTCAGCTTGTTGAAGGGGGAGAATGTGATCCCATTATTTAGCAATTAAATACATTTTCTGTTTCAGAGACGCCGACTTTTAGCGCAATTAGTGTGCCCTGCTCGCCTCAATAACAGAGCTGAAGGAGCCCCTGCTGTTTTAAACACCCTTCCGATCAACTGACTGAGTCACAGCCGAGCATGTCCGTCTATGAATAGCACCATAACGAAGTTATGTTGTTGTATTTGTGGGTTTGTTGGCGCTACTGGACACGTTGCCTACAGGCGTTAGCAATGACTTCATTCACAGTAGGGATTAGGGAATTAAGTTATTTTGAATTATTGGCCGTATGGCTGATATCAAACGCTTGGAAAGAGAATCACGGGGGTATTTTAAAGGTGTTAATAGTCCCTGTTCTCTTGCCTTTGTATGCCATAGCTCCCAGTTTTTCGAACCTAGCAGCATTTCTTGGACAGTTCTATAGCCGTCGTTAACAGTGTACTCAAGTGCATAACCCTAAGTGACATCATGTTCCCTCTTCAGTGCTACCCCCTGAGGAGCCGGCCCTCACAGCTCCCCGAGCACCACAGCAGTGCACACAGCACAGTCATGGGTCAATGCCCAGGATCTATCTATCTACCCACACATTCGCTTTTCATCAGTCTTCTCGTCGTCTAACCTGAGGAAGTGGACCCTCTGCGTACCCTCCGCCCTTCGCAGTGTCACGTGACCGGTGGCCCTGGTAACCACGGTGTCATCACCATGGAGACGGGGGTTCACGTGAGACGGAGGACGGGTTAAACCACTCTGTTTACCTTAGAGAGCGGAGATGAGAGGGGATGGGAGAGAGGAGGAGAGGAGGAGAGGCGAGGGGCCGAGGAAAGGTGAAGGAGAGCAGAAGACAGTGGAGGGGAGAAGAAGCTCTTATCATGGGGTGGATAGAGCAAGGCTCCATACCTCGGGTCAACCCTAATTGTGTAACACTGGCCATGACCATCGATTCTTCCAGCAGCTCATTTGGAGTCATGCGCACTGCTTCCCCGTACCAATGGAGAGGCCTCCCAGCCATCGACCTGCACCCGGCCGGATCAATGCTAATGACAGTGCATGTACAACGCTAACACGGCTCCTACACAACGCTCTGGTCACGATCACACACCATGCGCTAACACTGCTCCTACACAACGCTCTGGTCACGATCACACACCATACGCTAACACGGCTCCTACACAACGCTCTGGTCACGATCACACACCATACGCTCACACGGCTCCTACACAACGCTCTGGTCACAATCACACACCATACGCTAACACGGCTCCTACACAACGCTCTGGTCACGATCACACACCATACGCTAACACGGCTCCTACACAACGCTCTGGTCACGATCACACACCATACGCTAACACGGCTCCTACACAACGCTCTGGTCACGATCACACACCATACGCTAACACGGCTCCTACACAACGCTCTGGTCACGATCACACACCACGCTAACACGGCTCCTACACAACGCTCTGGTCACGATCACACACCACGCTAACACGGCTCCTACACAACGCTCTGGTCACGATCACACACCATACGCTAACACGGCTCCTACACAACGCTCTGGTCACGATCACACACCACGCTAACACGGCTCCTACACAACGCTCTGGTCACGATCACACACCATACGCTAACACGGCTCCTACACAACGCTCTGGTCACGATCACACACCATACGCTAACACGGCTCCTACACAACGCTCTGGTCACGATCACACACCATACGCTAACAAGGCTCCTACACAACGCTCTGGTCACGATCACACACCACGCTAACACGGCTCCTACACAACGCTCTGGTCACGATCACACACCATACGCTAACACGGCTCCTACACAACGCTCTGGTCACGATCACACACCATACGCTAACACGGCTCCTACACAACGCTCTGGTCACGATCACACACCACGCTAACACGGCTCCTACACAACGCTCTGGTCACGATCACACACCATACGCTAACACGGCTCCTACACAACGCTCTGGTCACGATCACACACCACGCTAACACGGCTCCTACACAACGCTCTGGTCACGATCACACACCATACGCTAACACGGCTCCTACACAACGCTCTGGTCACGATCACACACCATACGCTAACACGGCTCCTACACAACGCTCTGGTCACGATCACACACCACGCTAACACGGCTCCTACACAACGCTCTGGTCACGATCACACACCATACGCTAACACGGCTCCTACACAACGCTCTGGTCACGATCACACACCATACGGACACAGAGAAACATCATGGCCTGCTGAGCCACAACAGTGACCCCCCCCGGAAGAGTCCGGGCCCGGTGTAACAAGATGGATTCCATCCATGGAAGGAAAACGTCCCTGCATGTGCTGTGCTGAGCTACAAGGTGCTTATTTGCCAGGGTTGTGGTTAGCGCGCCTGTCACAGAGCTCTTAGTTTCTAATGGAAGGGGGGGGGGCAGCCGCACAGAGAAGCGGTAATAATAATATATCATAGAGAATATATTTGCGGCCATATATCATAGTAAGATAAGGTTGTCTGCTAAGCGGCTGAATAATGATCATAATAATGCAATGAGTTGCTGCCATTGCAGCTGGTTTTGAAGCTTAAAAGCTGAGAGAATCTTTGGTACACACAAACACACAAACGGGTTTGGATAGGTTTACAGCTCAGAGATGCAACCTGCTGGCTTGCCAGCACTCCTCCCAGACTCCCTAGAACCTGAAAACAATAGCACCACTGCTAAATATAGAGCTCCTGTCTCTTCTCCCTCCCTCCCTCCCTCCCTCCCTCTCACTCTCTCTCTCTCTGTCTCTCTCACTCTCTGTCTACCTCTCTCTGTCTCTCTGTCGTATCTCTCTATCTCTGTCTCCTTCCCAAGCTCTCTCTCTTTCCCTTCCTCTCCTCTCTCTCTCTCGCACTCCCCCTATGTCACTTCTATTCCTTCCTTTATTCCTTTCTTACTTCACCTCTAATCACACTTCCTTCTCCACCTCTTCAGAATAACTGTTGCAGACCTGCAAGTGTTGCTGTTGATGATGTTGGTGCTGATGTTGATCAGTAGAGTTGTTTGTTGTATATGTTGCCCTGACTGCCAACAAGGTTGTGTTAAAGTAAAATAGGATTGGTTTCACCGGTCGTCACCTCGCTGTCCTATCATTACATCTCCCTGTTTCAGTGTGTCAGCATTTTCATGTTGTCCCCTAGTGTGTGGCGGGTACTCTGTATGTGTCTGTATGTGAGTTTAGATTTTTGTTTGTGTGAGCCTCTGTCATTATTATTTCCGTACTGTGCATCTGAGGGGGCATGCGTTTGTGTGTCTGTGTGTCTGTCTGTCTGTCAGTGTGTGTGTGTCTGTCTGTCAGTGTGTGTGTGTCTGTCAGTGTGTCTGTCTGTCAGTGTGTGTGTGTGTGTCTGTCAGTGTGTGTGTGTGTCTCTGTGTGTCTGTCTGTCAGTGTGTGTGTGTCTGTCATTGTGTGTGTGTGTGTGTGTGTTTGTGTGTCTGTGTGTCTGTCTGTCAGTGTGTGTCTGTCTGTCAGTGTGTGTGTGTATGTCTGTCAGTGTGTGTGTGTGTGTGTGTGTTTGTGTGTGTGTGTGAGACACTCAACGGTTCTAACCCAAATGTAGCAGGCAAAAGTCCTACAGACACTCTGCCGTGTCTATTTAATAAGACAAGCAGCCCGTCTCGTCTCAACTACAGCCACGCTATCAAAACCTTTCTGAAACTCTCCCTCTGCACCTTTGCTATCTCTTCCCCTGTTATCCTCCCCTTCAATCCCTCTATCCGGGCTGCCTGAGTCTGCCTGTTTGGGGCTGGAGGAGGAGCCGTGTATGTGGGTGATGTTTGGATGCAGAGCTGCTAATCAGGATAACAAGCGTACAGGCTGTCGTGGCGTCTGATGCTGTGCCGTCTGCCACTTCAAACAAGCTCCGCCGCCGAGGGTGCGACGCGCCCCATCACACCCGTCTTATCGCAACCAGGAGGATTCTGGGAAGCGACTCGTAGTCTCGTCTCGCGCTAGGATCTGAGGCTCTGGTTCTCGATGCGCTCCTCTGGTTCACACTCCTGGTGTTCTGTCTCTTCTTGTGTGTCACGTCCTGTTCTGAGTTGTAGTACACGTTCGGAGGTTCTATTCTAGTCTGGGTTCTGTGAGGCGTTTGCCGTGGTTTGCGTTTTGCGCAGGTGACTTGTTAACGAGCAGAGGGTGTGGTTTGGCTGCTTGTGTGTGAAGAAAAGTAGTTGTGTGGCGTCACTTTGCGTACGTGTCGGCCGGCTTGTGTGTGTGTGTGGTTCCTCGCATTGGCACTATCTGAAAACGTACAGGCACGTTCACACACAGCTCCCTTCCTGCCCCTTCCATGTTGCCTGCTTGTGGAGGCTGGCATGAGATTACAAGCTGTAGCAGCAACAGCAGGCTGCCGTTGCTGACACATGGATCGGAAATCAATTGCGTCCAGGCAATCCATAGACAGCCCCGTCCGGGTCCTTGCATCACCCACATGCCACCAACTGCTTTGTAAGGAAAGGGAAAGGCATTATCACCATGTCCATGCCGATGCTGACTAATTGCACTGTTTTAGCAAAAGAAAACATGTCTGTGTGATCAATGGCAGAGGGCATTGATCTGATGGGGCTCTATGGAGGCAAGGGCAAGCGGGGGAGGGGACAGAGATTCTCTGCTGCAATCAAAAACCTGTTCATTCACTTAGCATGCAGCTGACAGAGACTGATAGGCTGCATGTGTAATACGGCGGAAATGCTGACACTGCTCCAAAGGGTCAATAACTCCTATCTATATTAGACCGAGTCAGATAATGACCTTTCCTTTGGTGCTGATTTTGGTAGTGAAACATCTTGGACATGTAACAGTGGTTACCTGTGGCCCACACATTTTTGACATTATACACATCTCATCTCAGGGCTGGTTAGTGGTCTTACTGCTGTGAGTCTATATAATGAATATACAGTCTTGAGTATAATCTAGCCGTGATTCTGTCTGGCTGCAGTTAGGCTAAGACTGTTAATGCTCTCAGAGCTCTCGCTAGTTTCCCTCTTATCTCCAAAGCAGAGCACAGGGATTTAAATGATCTTATTATTAAGGAATCTGCAGTGTGGAACGACAGCCGTGTCTTGTTCGTGCGATGAGGGTGCACGACTGGGTGAGGAGTTTCTAAAACAGAACTTTATAACGTGAGAAAACCTTTCAGATGTGTTTTAGTGCTGGTGAATATCCGTGAGCACGGGCCCGGACCCCACCATCCTCATGTTTAAATGCACACAAACACACACACACAGACACAGAGAGATAGAAGGACAAGTAGATGGGCAGATCGATCGAAAGAACCTAGATGATCTCCGCGTTGTTTCACATGCAGACCATTTGTTCTCGCATAACTTGGACGAAAGGTTTACGATAACGACCGACCCTGACCTAAATGAGAAAACACTAATGCGCCTTAAATAGATGAAACCTTTGTCTTCAATTTTCGAGACGTACGAGGGAGCCTCCTCAGAGGCTGGGACGGCAGGTCCTCTGATTGGCTCGGCGGGAGGGGAAGTACCACGTGGCGTTCAGAGATGACAGTCATGCTCTGAATCCTGATGTGTCCTTTATGTTCCCACCTTCCCCTGAGCCACCGTGTGGAGGGAACCTGAGCAGAGACACAGTGTGGAGGGAACCCGAGCAGAGACACAGTGTGGAGGGAACCTGAGCAGAGACACAGTGTGGAGGGAACCCGAGCAGAGACACAGTGTGGAGGGAACCTGAGCAGAGACACTGTGTGGAGGGAACCTGAGCAGAGACACAGTGTGGAGGGAACCCGAGCAGAGACATTGTGTGGAGGGAACCTGAGCAGAGACACAGTGTGGAGGGAACCCGAGCAGAGACACAGTGTGGAGGGAACCCGAGCAGAGACACAGTGTGGAGGGAACCCGAGCAGAGACATTGTGTGGAGGGAACCTGAGCAGAGACACAGTGTGGAGGGAACCTGAGCAGACACTGTGTGGAGGGAACCTGAGCAGAGACACTGTGTGGAGGGAACCTGAGCAGAGCCAGAGGTAGCAGGCTTCCCAGCAGGCCTCCTGGCTGTAACACTCCTTGATCATGGAGGAGAAGGTGCACACATCACACACACACCACACACACTTCACACACACACACACACATCATACACACACCACACACATCAAACACACACACGCCACACTCACACATCACACACACACATCAAACACACACCCAGCAGGTGTCTCTGCTTGGTCCTCCAGGTCTCCTTCATGTCTACCTGGAGTGTATTACAGACAGTGGGAGGATAGCAGAGCTGGAGAGAGAAGAGGAGGGCTTGTGAGTTGCAGTGCGCCACTCTGCATGTGGCATTTCTCACAAACGCACTAACACAATAATGCCCTTTTGTAAGATCTCTCTGTTCTGACTTAATGGGTTCTGCTCTCTCTCTCTGCCATCCCTCTCTGCTCCACTCCCGTGCTTGGTTTGCTGTGACAGTGGTTTGAAAACGGGGGGGGGGACATAACAGAAAGTGTACTGTGCTTCTTGTGCCTAGGAGCAAACACATCTGCCATGCCCATGCACTATAAAGAGAATAAGGGATACATTAAGGGAGATGGAGACCGAACGAGGGGGAGTGGATTAGAAGGGGGAGTTCGGAGGGAAGGAAGGAAGAGGGGGGCAGAAAGGGAGGGGGTTCAAGGAGGGGGTTCTAGGGAGGGAAGGGAGGAAGGGGGGCAGTAGAATACAGAGGGAGGGAGGGAGGGAGGGAGGGAGGGAGGGAGGGAGGGAGGGAGGGAGGGAGGGAGGGAGGGAGGGAGGGAGGGAGGGAGGGAGGGAGGGAGGGAGGGAGGGAGGGAGGGAGGGAGGGAGGGAGGGAGGGAGGGAGGGAGGGAGGGAGGGAGGGAGGGAGGGAGGGAGCTGCGGTGGCCTTTGGAGAGAGAATAAAGAAACTAGCTGGATGGAGCGAGGAAAAGGCGGAAGGTGAGGACAGACAAAGCACAGGTCGGGAGAGATGGGAGTGTATGAATGAAAGTCTGGTGACAGGGAGGAGAGTGGCATTTGGAGAGATGGAGAGGCTTGTTGCAGTGGTGGCGCTGGTATCCTTGTATGAGCAGAGGCGAGTCATCGCAGCCCCATTGTCTCTAAGCCTCTGGCAACACTTGAGAGGCTCCTCTTTGGCCTGTAAATAGAGATTTGAATTTGGAATGAGGGTGAAAAGAGAAACACAGAGGGGGGGAGGGAGATAAAGGGGGGGGGGAGAGTGGTAGAGTGAGAGAGAGAGAGAGAGAGAGAGAGAGAGAGAGAGAGAGAGAGAGAGAGAGAGAGAGAGAGAGAGAGAGAGAGATGGAGTGGGGGAGAGAGAGAGGGAGAGGGAAAGATAGGTATGTGTGGAAGGAGGGATGAGAAAGAGAAAGAAAATACATTAAAGATGGGACAAATATGACTGCTGGTATTTAACATGGATGCTTGTGTGCGTGTGAGTGTTTGAGGATGTGTTTTTGTGTCTGTCTGTCTGTCTTTTGTGGTATGTGTGTTTGTGGGTGGAGGGGACTAAATAAATATAAATACAATGTGATTCCTGCTCCCTTTGTTAACCGATTCTTAAAGAGAGTGGGATGCAAGGAGTGTGAATCATTCATAACCATTCAAAATTCAAATCCTGCAACCCACACACACACACTCATACATTGAGTGCAGGTCACAGATATTTCTGCACGCCGCGGAAATATAACTGAATGTCCAACAAAGTGCTATATCTGCATACTGTACACACTCACAACTAGCAAATAAATGTCAGTATTCATACATTTAACTCTCTTGAGAATTCAGCAACAACCCCAAAACTCAAAAATAAAGTTTCCTTTAAACCTCAGGCCTTCAAAGTCAGCACAGGGAAAGTTAAAGATATAACTGACATTTCTCAGAACTCTTCCTTCCACTCTCAGGTTTAATCATTCTCAACACGCCTCAGCTGTTGTTGCCCAGAAACAAGTTTTTTTATTCTCTCTGCATAACAGTGAGCATATCTGAACGAGCAGCCATCTTTAATAGCTTTTCTCTGTCGGACAGAGAGCGGCTCTCCTCAGAGCTGTCACGGACATATGTAGTCTGGGTTTCTAGACAGCTGAACTCTGAGGAAGACAGCTGGAGGGGGGAGAGTTTCCATACAAGATGGTGCCACCGAAGACATTGAATCTGGGAGATTCCTAGTCTGGTAACCCAATTTCATAGCCCAGTCTCATAACCCAGTCTCATAGCCCAGTCTCATAACCCAGTCTCATAGCCCAGTCTCATAGCCCAGTCTCATAACCCAGTCTCATAGTCCAGCCTCATGATCTAGCCTCATAATCTCAAAGCTGATATGGAACATTGATGATGATGTATATAAAATGAATGTGTTTGTAATAGTTTTATTCTGAAATGCTTCTGTGTTCATTGTTTAAATAGACATCCTGTGACCAGCATGTCTGTCCTGTGAGCAGGAATGAAACATGATATAACTGGGTTTTGTATGGGAAAAGAATGTGACATTTATAACAAATGAATACTTTTTTGAAGGACCAGATGTTAAGAACTTATTTAAGACTGTGTATGTTTATGACCTGTATCACTCTGTGGAACTATGGTTATCGTGTTGTCCTTTGATAGATGGACCACAAAGATCTTTGTTAATTATCATTGTATCATCGTAAATAAAAAAATTAAAACAATTCAGCATCCTGATTATTTTATCATACAGGTACTGCAAAAATTCCATTACATAGCCTAGTCTCATAGCCCAGTCTCATAGCCCAGTCTCATAGCCCAGTCTCATAGCCCAGTCTCATAGCCCAGTCCCAGTGGTCCTACAGTTGGTCTTGTAGCTGTGGCCCAGTCACGGGGCTCCCATGGGAGACGAGGATGACCTAATCTCTACGCCAGAGCGGAGGCACACCTGGATGCATGGCATCATGTGCCAAGCCGGGGAGACACGAGGAGTAGTGTAGAGGGAGGAGGGAGCCATCTGCAGGAGGACCGCACCGTCCAGACACACACACAGCGTCCAGACACACACGGCGTCCAAACACACACAGCATCCAGACACACACACAGCATCCAGACACACACACAGCATCCAGACACACACAGCGTCCAGACACACACACAGCGACCAGACACACACACAGCATCCAGACACACACAGCGTCCAGACACACACACAGTCCAGACACACACAGTGTCCAGACACACACAGCATCCAGACACACACAGATGAACGGAGGGAGGGAGGGAGGGAGGGAGGGAGGGAGGGAGGGAGGGAGGGAGGGAGGGAGGGAGGGAGGGCAGCTATAATGTATGTTTTGTAGCATCCACTGGTCTATTTGCAGCAGTGTGTGTGGGTGTGTGTGTGTGTGTGTGAGAGTGAGTGAGTGAGAGAGAGAGAGAGAGAGAGAGAGAGAGAGAGAGAGAGAGAGAGAGAGAGAGAGAGAGAGAGAGAGAGAGAGAGAGAGAGAGTGTGTCTGTGTGAGTGTCTGCATGAGAGTGAGAGTGTGTGTGTGTGTGTGTGTGTGTGTTTGTGTGTGTGTGTGTGTGTGTGCATGCCAGTGTGTGTATTGTGAGTGTGTGAGAGAGAGGGAGTGTGTCAGTGTGAGTGTCTGAGAGTGAAAGAGCGTGTGTGAGTGTGTATGTGTGCATCCATGTGTGTGTGTGTGTGCGTGCCAGTGTTGTTCTGTGTGTGTTTGGGTCTTTTTGCTGAGCTGAGGGGATTCGAGGGGACGCCCAGAAATGAATGGGAGCTGTCAGCCAGCATATGATGCTGCCTCTGCTGTTTACCAAGGAGGGGAAGAGATGGATGAGAAGCAACTGAAGACATTAAGACTGTCTCTCTATCTATCTCTTTCTCTCTTTATGTCTCTCTCTGTCTCTCTCTCTCTCTGACTCCCTCTCAATAATTAAATCACAGTCTTTCTTATTCTTAGAGAGAGAGAGAGAGAGGAGAGAGAGTGAGAGAGAGAGAGAGAGAGAGAGAGAGAGAGAGAGAGAGAGAGAGAGAGAGAGAGAGAGAGAGAGAGAGAGAGATGAGAGAAGAGAGAGAGAAAGTGAGCCTATTAAAGTTTGCAACAGGGCTTGACCTACATTGCTCACATAGGCTGCTTAAGCAGAAGCACACACTCACACTCACACTCAAATCTCAGGCATGCTCAACAGTTTAATAATGATGCAAGATTCAGAGAAATCCAGTTGTCATATTAAGTCTCAGGATTAGATGCTCCTTAAGCCCTCTCACCATGCTCCAGCTCTTTTAGGTGGTTAATATGTGTGGGTATTAATCTCAGCTCACACACACAAACACACACACTTTCTCCAAAGATGTTATGTTGAGACATTCCCAAACCTGCAGTCTCAACGCACACATCACAAGTGCTATGGCGGCAGATGTATTGTTGGTTTCATGCACACACACACATACACACACCAACCCAAACACAGCCCACCTCTCCAGGTTTAATTGTGTGGGCTGACCAAGTCTATTTCCTGCATTCTCTCAGCAGTAATTAGAAGCCAGGGAGACGGGCAGGTAGTCCTGGTGATAATGGCCCGCTGCTATTTTGGTTCTCTCTCAGTCTGACGCCCTAACAATGCCGTCAAGCAGTGAACTCTGCTCTGGAAGGAATTGAAATGTTCCTGCCGCCCCCACACCGTCCTCCATCTCCCTCTCTCCTTCTCCCACCCCACCTATTCTTCACCCCACTTTATCTCACTCTCATTCAGCTTTTTGACTTGTGTGCTTGTGTCAGTGTGCGTGTGGTTGTGTGCATGAGCCTGTGTGTGCGTGTGTAGCCTGTGTGTGCGTTTGTGTTTGGCTTGATAACGGTCCCTTCGACAAACTCAGGGTCCAGACTGACATACTTTACAATGTCAAATCTACATATTAACAAAATACAATATCGTGAGAATTGTGAAGGTGTTCTTTTATTTAGATCAAGGACACGGACAGTGTTTCAATGTCATTATGTCTAACCCAGCCTCCACTGTTTACAACAGGAGTGCTGTGGTCTCTGATTCTGCTCTCGTATTGAGAAAAACCACTGAGCCAAACAGAGATGATGATGAATTTTAAATGATGTTCAGGTCCATTGTATGGAACGTACCATGTGATGTCAACTCTCTTTTGTGCGTAGGAGAGATTATTGTTTTCAGTCAGTCTATTGACGTATTAAATGTTGTGTAGGCCTACATGTAGAAAATCCAGCTCCAACTAGTTGTTAGCATGTCACCTGTCAGAGAGATGTAGTTCTGATTATCCAAAAGCTGCATTGATAGTTTCAGCATCTAGATTCATGAAGTACAGATAATTATCCAAATCGGATGATTTATCCAGACAGTTTTATTATTGTTACTGGTCTAGACTGTGCTTCCTGTTTGTCTCCAGACTGTACTTCTGTCTGCTCAGTTGGTCACAAGATGTCTCTTTGAGCAATGAACACATAAGCCTTCAGAATAAACCACTCTTCAAACACATTCATTTTACATAGAACATCAACAATAGAAAAGTTCCTTCTCCAGCTCTCTTTTTCGCTCTCTCCCTCCGGTTCTCTCTCACACTGCATCTGCCCTGCACAATGACCTGAGTTAAACCTTGAAATTAGCAGCAAATTGCTATTCCTGGGCCATGACAAGGAATGTGTGTGTGTGTGTGTGTATATCAGAGAGAGAGAGAGAGAGAGAGAGAGAGAGAGAGAGAGAGAGAGAGAGAGAGAGAGAGAGAGAGAGAGAGAGAGAGAGAGAGAGAGAGAGAGAGAGAATTAGGTTGCAAGGAGCTGGAGGGACTTGGCGTCAGCATTTACATTGATGTGTACACTGTGTTCATCACAGATGTCATTGTCACAGTTGACACACAGTGTGTATGAGTGTGTGTGTGTTTGAGTGTGTGTATGTACCTTTGTGTGCCTATGTCTGAACTGTTTGTGCATGTGTGCCTTTGTGTGCATGTGTCTGTACTGTATGTGTGTGTGGGATTGTGTGTGGATACCGTCAGCAGGTTTTTTATCAGCATTTATCCGACCAGAAAGTTGCCGCTGAAGTTGTGGTTTTGGTGATAGTCTCTGAACACAGCAGGCCTCCAGATTGCAGAGATATTTCACTTTGCTCTGTGAATGCCAATGAGTTTGACCCTCAAGGTCTTATTCTGTCACTCTCTCAACCAGGCCTTGAAGAGCTACAAAAATAACACAGGACTTCTGGGTTTTTTTTTACCTCCGATGCAATTTCACCCCCCCTCATCCATCGGGGTGTCATGTTTTTGGATCAGAAATAACCAGAGCCTGCAAGAAGAGAACATCAGTACTGTCAGTGTCCTCCATGTCTACAACACGAAGGCCGTTCTCCCTGCTCCTCCTCCTTGTGTGTGTGTGTCTGTGAGTGTGTGTATGTGTGCGTGTGTCCCACTGTATGTGGCTGTGTGAGATTGTGTGTCTCCCTCTCGATGTCTGTTTTTGTATGCGTGTTTGTTTGTGTGCCAAAATGCACACACTGTCGTGAATCATCGTCCCTCTCAGGGTCTTTGAGACCCCCCGTCGATGTGCCCAATCGCATCAAAGCTCCGGCAGAATCACTTTGGCCTCGTTCTCGGCATGCCTCCCAGGCCTGGTTTCGTCTCCCCAACAAGAAGAGATCTGGGGCTGGATTTAGGATATCTGTCTGAATGTGTGTGTTTGTGAGAGTGTGTGTGTGAGTGTGTATCTGTGTGTGTCTGTTACCTGGTGTGTGAAAGGCCTGTTGAAAACATAAACACACACACACAGACAGAGAGAGAGAGAGAGAGAGAGAGAGAGAGAGAGAGAGAGAGAGAGAGCGAGAGAGAGGGAGAGAGGGAGAGGGAGAGAGGGAGAGAGGGAGAGAGGGAGAGAGGGAGAGAGGGAGAGATGTGTGGGGAAAGATGAAAGAAAGCAAAAAGAAAAAGGGAAATGAAGGCATATCAACTGGCAGGCAATAGCTGAGAGGGGAAGGGCAGAAAAGGGGGAGGGAGATGGAGGGAGAGAAAGAGAGAGAAAAAGCTTAAGAAACTGGCAGCTCATGCCTCTTCTCCCTGTTTTACGTCACTCGGTTAATTAGATGTCGTGTCTGGCAGGTAACTCCACTGAGACTTATACCCATGGGGTTAAGAAGTGTAGCGGGGTTTGCTCGTTTAAGAATAGAAATACTTTATTATAATAAAGTATCCTGATATAATGGGAAACCACCTCAGAATTTGTTTAAAGGGGCTGAGGAAACCTTATAGAACCTTGTTTAATAATAGCCTTCGTAATAATCAATCTAATCTTAAGTAATGAACTCTATGAAAGTAGAGCAGATCAGATAACATGAGGGATAACGTGAGTATTATACACACTGATTTATTTAACCCGTTAAGGATTAGCGCCGCACATATGATCGTTCGAATGCGGGTCTCACAGCATAACGTCACACGTGCGATTTCGAACATTCCAACTGAATATTTTCCGATGGACAAAAACTATGCCACAAACGCTTTAGTATGGCTTCGAAATGTACTAATGACAAGGATAACAAGTAACACTAGCATGGTAGAAGCATTGCTACGAGTGTTATAGCTAACTTAGCCCGGAAGCTAACGAAAGCTAGTTAGTTACCGTTTCGGAAAAATAACTTGTGCTGTGGGGACCGTCGGAAATATTTAGAACTTACGCATCTAAGGGTTAAGGAAATTTAATTATATAATGAACAAATACAAACAGGGCTCAACATTAAAAAAAATTGCTTTGAAACTTACTGGCCCACCCTCCAAAAGTTGTAATTTATCATTGTTACAACAAAACCAAAGACTTAGCTATAAGTTATGTTATTCTGTTAACATGTTTAACCATTTATTAAACACATCCTGGATATAAAAAGAACAAAAATGAAATCACATATCTAGTGATAACAAATAAAAATGTCAGCAAAACAATTGACTTTTAACCTCAAACATGACGTGCTCTCTTCCCTGCTGACAGCCATCTCTGCACAACTCTGTCTGAAACTGAAACTTCTGGTCCCTCAATGCTAAAAGCTTCCATAGCATTTCATCAGTATGATACTAAAGGCCGATTTATACTATACTAGGGAACGGCTATTCTCGCCGGTCGTTTCAAGCAGCCGCAGTCCATGTCGAACGCACCTATTGTCTCGCGCCAGTTGTTATTTTATCGAGATTAGCTAGAGAATTACAATTTGACAACCACGCGTCACTCACTACTCAACTGTTGATCTGCCAACTGTGCGCCCCACGAGCTGCAAAGTTATTTATGCATTTAGCAGATAGCAACAATTTTTTTTTTCAATCAATAATTTGCAGTGGCCCGATCGGGCCAGTGAGTTGCTAGTTTAACTGTCCCGATGTTACTTTTTACTGGCCCCGGGCCATCGTTATTGTCGAGCCCTGACAAAATAAGTTATGCGTTAGTCTTGAGTCTGAATAGTACAATGTTTCAAAACAAAATGTAACAAAATGGAATAAAAACTAGGGAGGGTACAATTTCTGGGAAAATTGTAGGGTGTGCTTGCTTGCCTCGGTTGCAGATGGGTCAGATGGGCATTTTAGATTAAACAAGCTGAACCCCCTTTGAAACAAGCTATTCTAACAACGTTGTCACCGGCAGTATTTTTCAGATGGAATCGCGATTCAAACAGTACCATTTGCTAACTGCAAATATGCCCCCAAACGCGACTTTTTGGTCTCAGTCTAGAGCCCTGCGTGGAGAAGCTGAATTGTGCTACGAGCAACCCAGCTAACAAAATGACGTCCCCAGGACGTGATGGGGGGCAGGGAGTTTGCCGTGGGGGCAGCGATAAGGCGGATCACAAAGAACACCTGCAGAGGAAGATACGATAGGATGAGAGACAGTGATGATACCGGCGGCTTTTTGTGTGTGTCACTGTAGTAATTGCTAGGAGTCATAAGGTTTTACTATTACAACAATACACTTAACAGGGATGCTTCACGACCAGAAATCTGTGTGTACAGGAGTTTGTGTGTGTGTACAGGAGAGAGTGTGTGTACTCCGATACCAAATCGCTACTCAAACAAAAAGGTAAAATACCAGATATTCTGAAGTTACAGTAGTACCGAATCTACCCAGTACCCATGCAGAGTTGGGAACTTTTTAACGCAGTGCCAATCTGAAAAGATGCCGGCATGGAACATCCCGAATGTCCCCCGAAAGTTATTAACATAATGTCATATCATAACCCAGGGGTTCTCAAACTTTTCAGCCCACGACCCCTAAAATAATGGAGCCAGTGACTCACGACCCCCACATCCACGGAGGTGGTTTACGTATACCTGGGAGTAAAAATAGGCCCTGGACTTTGAACCAGACCGGCCCACCAGAACTGGCCACGACACCACAGCTAACCTAGCCTGGCTCTGCCCTCCTACGTACTTCCGCTAAATTTTATTTTTGCTTCTGTACATAGGTCTGGCCATGAGGTACGTAAGTGAGATTTTTCAGGTTGATTTTCTACCGGCGAATCAGCGAACAGAGGGAGTGGCTAAGAACGATGACGTTGATGTTGTGCGCTAGTTTGTGTTGTAGTTCCGTAATGGCAGCGGAGAAAGATCAGAATCAGAATCAGAATCAGAAAGGGATTTATTCGCCATGAAAGTTTGCACAGACAAGGAATTTGCTTTGGCAGGAAGGTGCATACAATAAACATATACCTAAAATTTAAATATGTGGACTAACTATACTAAGGGTACATAAACTAGCAGTACTAAGTGGAATAAATATAAGTTGCCGTAAATTACAATATAAAAATACAAAAATACAAATATTACAAAAAATACAAATGTACAAGATACCATGTTGTGGTGCAGTGCAAAAGCAGAGTGTTTTAAGCAATAAGTCATTTGAGTCAGTGTGGTCCCTTGGCCTTGTTGAAGAGGCCAACAGCAGAAGGGAAGAAACTGTTTTTGTGGCGTGAGGTATTGGTCCTGATAGACCGCAGCCTTCTGCTGGAGGGGAGTGACTGAAACAGGGAGTGTCCAGGGTGGGAGGAGTCGGCCACAATCTTCCTCGCTCGCCTCAGGGTCCTCGAGGTGTGCAGGTCCTCGAGGGTAGGCAGATTGCAGCCAATCACCTTCTCAGCAGTACGGATGATACGCTGCAGTCTGCTCTTGTCCTTGGCAGTGGCAGCAGCGTACCAGACGGTGATGGAGGAGGTGAGGATGGACTCAATGATGGCTGAGTAGAAGTGCACCATCATTGTCTTTGGCAGGTTGAACTTCTTCAGCTGCCGAAGGAAGTACATCCTCTGTTGTGCTTTCTTGATGAGGGAGCTGATGTTCAGTTCCCACTTGAGGTCCTGGGAGAGGATAGTGCCCAGGAAGCGGAAGGACTCCACAGTGTTGACTGGGGAGTCACACAGGGTGATGGGGGTGAGTGGGGCTGTGTTCCTCCTGAAGTCCACAACCATCTCCACTGTCTTAAGAGCATTGAGCTCTAAGTTGTTCTGGCTGCACCAGGTCACCAGGTTGGCCGCTTCCCACCTATAATCAGACTCGTCTCCACCAGAGATGAGCCCAATAAGGGTGGTGTCGTCCGCAAACTTCAGGAGTTTGACGGACGGATGACTGGAGGTGCAACTGTTGGTGTACAGGGAGAAGAGCAGAGGAGAAAGGACGCAGCCCTGAGGTGATCCGGTTCTGATGGACCGGGAGTCAGAGACTTGTGTTCCCAGCTTAACGCACTGCTTCCTGTCAGACAGGAAGTCTGTGATCCACCTGCAGGTGGAATCAGGCACGTTCAGCTGGGAGAGCTTGTCCTGAAGCAGGGCGGGGATGATGGTGTTGAAGGCAGAGCTGAAGTCCACAAACAGGATCCTGGCATAGGATGCTGGGGAGTCCAGGTGCTGTAGGGTGAAGTGGAGGGCCATGTTAACTGCATCGTCCACAGACCTGTTGGCTCTGTAGGCAAACTGCAGGGGGTCCAGTAGAGGGTCAGTGATGGATTTAAGGTGTGCCAGCACCAGGCGCTCAAAAGATGCGAGCAAAGCCATTCGGTCCGTTGTGGCAACGCTGCCGAATATCCAACAGCTAAAGCCGGAGCAAGAACAAGTTTTGCTGAGTTTTGTTGGTGGCCATGATGTTGTGGCCCTCCTCCCCACGGGGTTCGGGAACAGTTAGATTTTCCAGCTACGGCAGCTAGCTCTGTTACAGTAGTGAAGGAATTGGCTAAGGCGAACACCAGCGATTGGTTATGGCAGATCAGAGTGGCTCTGGGCAGATCCAATAGTTTTAAACATCAACAGAGTACCCGCCTACAAGGAAGTCAACGCTTGTCAATGGAGCGAGGCCAGACTCTCTGTACAAATGCAATGTACGATAGTCTGGTTAGGACCAGGCTACAGCTAACCTGCTAATGCATGCACATTCTGAGTTTCATGTGATGCTAGTTCGGGGGTTCGAAAGTTAATGCTCGCGCGCAGGGCACATTTTTTGGCCTTTATTTGAACGCAAAGTATTTTTTGAGCTTTGTGTAAAATAAACATAGGTGTTTTTCAATTGGTAAAACCGTGTCTAGTGAAGGGGACGTATTTTTGTCTCTTCAGCCCCACCCTTACGTTTCTTAGCCTGGTTTTCCATCGTTATTCTTCTCCCGGTGCTCCGGATGGCCAGTCCGCTACTGCGGGGCTGTGCCGCGGTGGTGGATTTTCAAGTCATATTATTTTAAATTCTCGTGCTGTCAGGAAGTGCTGCAGCACTCTCAGCACCCATAGTTCCCGCGGCCATGGGTATTCCCTCTCCACTGAAATCCAAAACTCAGCCAGTGTCTTGGCTGAGAACGCTGCCTTTAACGTTTGGTCACTTAACAGTTCAACTAATGCGTCCTCCTGATTGGATGTCAGATGGTTTGCCATACTTACAGTGATTGGAAAATCAAAAGGCTGATGGCTGTTTTATTTTCATGCATTAATTTAACTACTATTTTTAACTTGTTAAAAATTTTGGCTAAAATATGCTATTTATAATTGTTTTAAAATGTTCCTTGATTTCTGGAAATCATCTCGCGACACCCCCTCGCTGTCTCGCGACCCCCCGTGGCGTCGCGACCCCCACTTTGACAACCACTGTCAAAATAAATGTCTATAACTGACTAAATTGTGACCTTTTAGGAACTTTAATAACGTCCTAAGGACGTCCTAAGGATAACATCACGGTATAACCTATACGGGACCAAATAGGAATGTCACCGAACGTCCCTTGTTAGCTGGGAGCTAGCCTAGCTGCTGTTTCTAGCCAAACTGCACTGAGGATTGTTTGAATGCGCCGGAAATTAAAAACGTTTCTTTTGACATAAAGTTTAGGCTGTGGCATTGAAGACAGCGATGCACCACACAAGGTTGAGTTGAAACACATTATTTAATGTGACATTACTTACTGTAGGCTACATGCAAGTCTTGAATTGCTTAAATGTATAATGCTGCTAGTACACCATGGCACGATACGATACTTGCTGTGCAACAGCAATGCACGTTGTATCCATGCGTCGTTGCTAACGTGTGCTGACGTTGTGACGTAGGCTAGCACTGAGTTCCCTTCGTTGACACAAGGCACTTTTTGCCACAAAAACTTTCAGCCTTAACCGTGCAACGGAACGTAAATAAAAATACAAGCAACTCAATCCCTACCAAGACGAAACTTTTGACAACGACGTTGTCTATGTAGTCCAAATATTGACGGATCCTTAGGGGGGCAAAAATAAATTGTGCGATTAGCTGGCGGGGGGGCCTTAAATAAAAAAAATAGTCCATAGCCCAGAGGCCTCAGGTGCTATTAAGACGCCCTTGCGCGTGGGGAGGGGGAAGGGAGAGAGAGAGAGAGGCCTCGTTAGAACAAGGGTGGACAGTCTAGCGGTAACTATAATCCTAATAAGAGTTAGGTTGAATCATTTGTAAACTAAATCAAACAGACAAAGTAAACCACAACATGCCAATGACACAAGTAAGAAATGTAGCTAGTCGCAGTTACTTTTGTCGTGTGAAGAGAGGGGTCAAGGTTCCATTCACTAGTTCAGTAATCACACCATAGATTGAATAGATAGCTTTTATTGAAGCAGAGCTGGTAGCAGAGCCAAGCCCGACGGTGGAGGAGGCTGGTAGCAGAGCCGAGCCTGGAGCGGTTGGTGGAGGCCGGTAGCAGAGCCGGGCCTGGTGTCCGGGTGTGGCGGAGAGTCCTAATGGGTCACGGCCGAGCAGCAGCTCAAGCAGATCCCCAAAAGGAACAGACTCACCTACGGGCTGCAGCGAGGCTGATGCAAGCCTGACTGTGGTGAAGGTCGGGGATGTTGGTCCTGACGTATGAGCGGTATGCCTTTCCAGAGCCGAGCCTAATGCAGTGTGGTGTAGGCTGGTAGCATAGCCATGCCTGATGCGGTGTGGGGGCCTTGCGCCAGTGGAGATGAAGGGGGGCCAATAGTGAGGAAGTCGTCCAGGAGATGGAGGAGGAGGGAACTCAGGAGGATTCAGCGGAGTGCTTCAAGAAACACGAAGATGCACGGCCTGCTTTTGCATCCAATGCCAGGCGGACAGCAAGCAGTTTGAGTCCTGCCAGTGAACCCAGAAAGGCGGGTGGATGGGAGGGCCTCGAACGCGGTCCCAAGGCCCGCAGGCCGGCTGGGTCGAGGGAGCAAGATGAGCGAGAGTGGGTCCCGCCGCAGAAGAGCATGCATGGAGGCTCCGGCAGGCAGACAAGGAGCAGCCATCGAAATCGCAATGGACCACCAGGGCCAGTGCCTGCGGGTCCGGACAGGAGGGGCTGCAGGGAAAGGAGGGCCGGAGGAGGCGAAAGGGTGCCAGGCGGGAGCCGGGACCGGACACCCCAGGGCCGGACGGGAAGGAGAGTGGGGGCAGGGGCAGGGCGGACAGCGAAACCCGACAACAGAGGACAGGGCCACGGCGCACGGCATTGGTGCAGGGGGCAGCAACCCGGGACGGGAGGAGAAGGACGGCCAGGACCACGTAATCACCCTGGGGGATGGCCGCCCGGAAGGAGGCAGACACGGGGTGTGGGGGGGGGGCAGAGGGGGCCACGGAGCGGGCAGCGCCGCGAAGGCAGGGGCGACAGGGCCCCGACAGGAAAGGCAGCAGCCGGGGCGGGCAGGATGGCTTGAGCGGAGCCACCTGCAGAAGGGAAGGCACAGGGCAAGGGCAGAGGGGCGCAGCCCAGAGGAGGCAGGGCCAGTCCAGAGCAAGCAGGGGCTGGGCCAGGCGGCGGGGCGGGGCAAGGCCAGGCGCAGGGCAGAGGGGCGGTGGGGAGCCCAGGGAGGCGACGAACACCGCAAACAGGGCAGGAAGGACAACGAGGGCAAGAGCCGGACCAGGGGAACAGGGGCCGGGGGCGAGGCAGCAACCCGCCAGGCACAGCCCAGCACCCGGCAGCGGGAGAGGCGGGGCGGGAGCAGGGAGCTGGCAGGGTGCCGACAGGAACGGCAGCGGCCGGAGCGGGCGGGCGGCCCGGAGCCACCTGCAGGAAGGAGGCACAGGGCAAGGTTAGAGGGGCGCAGCCCTGAGGGGGCAGGGTCAGACCGGAGCAAGCAGGGGCAGGAACAGGGCCGGCGTCGGAGCGCCCCGGGAGGCGACGAACAGCGCAACGGCAGGAAGGTCGGCGAGGGCAGTAGCCGGGGCAGGAGAACAGGGGGCATGGGCTAGGCAAGAGGCAGTAACCCGCCAGGCACGGCCCGGCGCCCGGCAGCGGGAGGCAGGCAAGGAGCGGGCAGGGCGCCAAAGGGATGGGCAGCAGCCGGAAGTGGCAGGCGGTCCAGAGCGGAGCCGCCCATGAGGATAGCGGCCCAGAGGGAGGGAGACACAGGGAAAGGCCAGGAGGCAGGAGCGGGCGGGGGGAGGCGCGTGGCCAGCGGGAAGGCGGAGGCAGGAGCGGGCACGGACCCAACGGGAAAAGGGCAGCAGCCAGGGCAGGGGGGGCATCAGGGGGGGGAGCCACCTGCAGGGGAAAAAGCACAGGACACGGACAGAGAGGCGTGGCCCGGAGGCGAGGAACACCGGGAACAGGGCAGGAAGGTCAGCGAGGGTGGGAGCCCGAGGCCGGGGCAGGGAGAGGCGGGCGAGGCAGGGTGCAGGTACCCGTGGGGCGCGGCCCAGCGCCCGGCAGCAGTAGGGGGGGAGCGGGGAGGTAGGCCTGCCCCCAGACTCCCCGAAACGGAGGGAGAACAGCCAGGCCTGAAACGGATCCCGAGCCCAGAGGAGGTGCTGCAGGCCAGCGACGGTCCAATCTGAAGGCAGCGCCGGGAGGCCCGAGGTGTACAGGTGCCACGGAGCAGGAGACGGGGGGCTATGCGGAGCAGCAGCCTGGGCGGGGGCGGGGGGGTCAGCCAGAGAGGAGCCACCCGCAGGGAGAAAAGCACAGGACACGGTCGGGGGGGCATGGCCAGCTTGGCGTTTTCCTGAGATTCACGTATAGGTGTGGAATGGCCGGTAACTTTTTTGGTTTCAGTGTTTCAAATGTTCATGCATCGTTTATACTTCAAAATATAACAATACAACATTCATAAATGGTATTGTTATATGTTAGTATGATACAATTATTTGGATCTAAAGATTGACTAACGTAACTCTACCTGAAGGTAAGTTATGATCAAACATCAATTAAAACAACATTCTAAACACTAAGAAAAGCACACATTATAACACATCAACCCCTTTCTCTTGTCAGGGGTAGGAGAGGGTGTGAATGGTACCGTGTTTTGTCTGTTGGCTCGGCGTTACAGAAGATACACACACACACATCCCCTCCCTCTTTCCCTCCTTCTAGTTCAGAGGCGTGAAGAGCGAGCAAGGTTACAAAAACGATCCTTACGAGGACAATGTTGTTGTGTTCCCTGAATAAACACGTTGAGTAGCACCAAAATATGCTGTCCAAAAATTAATTTACTAAAAGCACGACTGCATGGGTCATGATTCATCATAGGTCAAAATCATTGTGTAACACTGCGGTTTTCGGCACTGTTTATTGAATCAGTGATTTGACATGCCCACACTTGCCATTTTTTACTTGATTTCCACACACCCCCTTTCCTGTGGTGTTGAGCCTGTCAACTAGTCTCCATTTACATTTACATTTAGTCATTTAGCAGACGCTCTTATCCAGAGCGACTTACAGTAAGTACAGGGACATTCCCCCCGAGGCAAGTAGGGTGAAGTGCCTTGCCCAAGGACACAACGTCAATTGACACGGCCGGGAATCGAACTGGCAACCTTCAGATTACTAGCCCGACTCCCTCACCGCTCAGCCATCTGACTCCCTCCACGCCTCCTTTAGTCCTTCACTATCCATATGCCTCCCACAGGTGTGTGGTCTGTGCAGTGTGTGGTCTGTGCAGTCTGTGGTCTGTGCAGTGTGTGGTCTGTGCAGTGTGTGGTCTGTGCAGTGTGTGGTCTGTGCAGTCTGTGGTCTGTGCAGTGTGTGGTCTGTGCAGTGTGTGGTCTGTGCAGTCTGTGGTCTGTGCAGTGTGTGGTCTGTGCAGTGTGTGGTCTGTGCAGTCTGTGGTCTGTGCAGTGTGTGGTCTGTGCAGTCTGTGGTCTGTGCAGTGTGTGGTCTGTGCAGTCTGTGGTCTGTGCAGTGTGTGGTCTGTGTAGTGTGTGGTCTGTGCAGTGTGTGGTCTGTGCAGTGTGTGGTCTGTGCAGTGTGTGGTCTGTGCAGTGTGTGGTCTGTGCAGTGTGTGGTCTGTGTAGTGTGTGGTCTGTGCAGTCTGTGGTCTGTGCAGTGTGTGGTCTGTGCAGTGTGTGAATGTCTGTGTGCACGTGTACTTACTTACGTATGTGTGTTTGAGTCTGCGTGTGTCTGTGTTGCAGTACCTTAACAGTCTCCCACCGTCCTGTGACTCACATTATAGCACACCACGGATTTATCATCCTCCCGCTCACTGTGGCAGTACCCAACCAAGTGTGTGTGTGTGTGTGTGTGTGGGTGTGTAGGGGAACTTGTGTGTACAGTACTTCAGCCTGCATTAATTCATGTGCGCATCTAAAGTTGAAACAAGTTTTTTTGTTGTGTTTTTTTCATGCTTCTCCGCAACCCTTTGTGTTTGTAGCCACGTTGGCAGTTGGTCATGACAGGCGTTGCGTAACCTTACCATAACCTAGGAGCGGCTCTACACTGTGAGAGCCTCTGCTTACATAACCAGACACTGCCAGAGAGGACAAAGGCTTCCACACTGGACAACGGTGAGGAAGAAAGCTGCTGCTCTTTGGTTCTAGGTGGGGGGGCTTCAGTCACTGGCTCTGCAGGGCATCTCGGTCTATCCCTTGGGACAGAAGTGTTTGTATGTTTTGTTTCCATTGCAATCTGAGGCCGTGTTTATTGCGAGGGAACAAATATTGACATATGAGTCCATGCTTTTTCAGATATCGTTTCATTTATACATATTAACATGTTCTAATGTATTGCATTTTCTCAGCAACACTCTTATTTAGCACATGCAGAGGTTGGTTGACACAGATGCACCACAAAACTGCATGATGGCTGCCAATGCCAGGTGCAGTGATACCAGCGACAGTGACCTTTAAGCATGGAACCGGATTCATATTGTGTTGCTCTGACGACAGAGAGAGAACAAAACCAGAATGTCTGCCCCAGAACGGAGAACACACGTGTGCCCGAGCCATGTGTATATCGCTACTACGTGTTTAGCTTCTCTGCAGTTTTAATGTGCGTAGGGACTCGGGCAAGGTAAGACTCACACACGGTTACTGGAAGGCCGTCATGCCGTCAAGCCCGTTGTAAGTGCGTGATGTCACCAGAGAAGATGGTGGCCGAAGGAATAGGAAACGGAAAAGAACAGATAAAAGATGCCCTTTGTTTGTGGCAAGGTGGGAAAAATCCTCTGCACAACTGCATTACACCATCGCCAGAGTTCGCATTACAGAGATCAGAGTTATCAAATAATTAGAGATCCACACATTTAAGTGGGACGTCTATTCATTATCCACCACTGCTTTTAATGATATAGAGGACATCACAAAGCACTCTAGAGCCAGTCTATAAGATGTAATCTAGTGATAAGTCAGGGAAGGGATGTGAGATGGCTGTAGTGAGCTGGAAACTGAGTTGGGGATGAGCAAGGCTGTGATGCGGAGGATAAAGAAAGTCAATTGTTAGCAATAGAGAGAAAACGAAAGATGGAGGGCAGGCGGGAGGGCCGTGGAGTGGAGATGGGTAGAGTCGAGCAGAGAGTAAAGGCTTTGTGTGTTTCTGCTGCAGTGTAGTCTGTGTGTCGGGAACACTCTGTGCTCCAGGCCCATCTCCAGAGTAAACCAGGCCCGGGCACGTACCCACATACCCAGGACCACTAACTAGGCTCTGGGCTCAGGGGAAGCAAAACAAGCCATCTCTCCATCTCCCCCGTCCGCCTCAATCCATCTCTACGTATATCCATCCACTCAGCAATCAGCACGACTACCAGCTAGAAGCAAGGAGAAAGATGAGAAAGAAAGAAAGAAAGAAAGAGAGAGGGGGAAAGAGGTATACCGAGAGAGAAAGGGATAGAGAGAAGCAAAGATAAAGGGAGAGAGCGAGAGAAAAAGAGTGAGATGATCGAGTCATTTTTAGGGACTTGTTTTAGTTTTTCTCTTCAATGTAATCTCTCCTCTATCTCGTCCTCTCTCCCTCTCTCTGCCTCTCTATCTCTCTTTCCTTCTGTCTCTTTCTCTCCCTTTCTCCCCCCCCCCCCATGCTGTCATGTTTTGGCTGAGGGCTAGTCATTTCAACTCATCATGAAATTAAAAAGTGTGGCACTGTGACGTGTTGTTATCTCTCTGCCCTGCCTCTCTTGTTTGGTAAACAAACATCTCCCTGTCTCTCCCACTCCTCATCCTCTGAGTTGCAGACTAGCTATGTGACACTGTGAGCCACAGCAACCATTTATGATTAAGATTACTATTATCTTTTCTCCCAGTCTCAACCTGAACTCATTTACTCATTTTATCCTCTACTCCTATGGAAGCGTTGAGGACAGATGAATTTGACACATTATTTGAATATTTCAAAATTGGACTCAACTGTTGAACCGGAGCATTCTGCACAATGTGTCTCTTCAGAACTTAAGAACACTTCTTACTCTCTGTGCTGTCTAAAAATGTGTCTCTTAAAAGATCAGGTCGGAAGCTTTTTGACGGTACACCACTTGACTTTGTTCAGAGATTACAGGATTGCCACTGCACTGTTTCTAAGCTGCTCGACAAATATTTGAGAGCTCTGCCACCCAAGCACTTTTCTTTCACTCCATCTCACTTTCTTCTTTCTACTTATCCACAGCTACCCCCTGGACGTCTTGGTTACAGCAGGCACCTGTCTCAACCCCCCCTCTCTCAAACACACACACACCGTTCTGCTCTGTTACCTATCAGCCCTTCAAATCCTGACCCAGGTGACCTGGCGGAGGTCAAACAGCGAGGCGCCCACAACTGGTGCCTGTACAAAGTTGCCGTCTTCATCAGAAAACAGCTTCCCGTGGTGGCAGCTACTTCCTCCAGGTCAGAGACAGAGCTACACTCCTCCAACAGCCTCCCCCCGTTTCTGGCTGAGGTTAGTACTTGAGAAGGACGGAGGGAAGGAAGGAAGGAAGGAAGGGAGGGAGGGAGGGAGGGAGGGAGGGAGGGAGGGAGGGAGGGAGGGAGGGAGGGAGGGAGGGAGGGAGGGAGGGAGGGAGGGAGGGAGGGAGGGAGGGAGGGAGGGAGGGAGGGAGGGAGGGAGGGAGGGAGGGAGGGAGGGAGGGAGGGAGGGAGGGAGGGAGGGAGGGAGGGAGGGAGGGAGGGAGGGAGATGTGGATGCAGGCTTCCAGGTGTGCTCGGCGTTGGATGTGATGACAGGAACGCAGGACATGCCGCAGCCCGACAGGAAGCAGAACATTCTAATTCTCAGGTCATTCGCTGACGTACAATTATTCCATTCACCAAGGTCATCCGTGTTGAAGTACAATGCAAGAGTTTGTGTACATGACTACATTTACATTTAGTCATTTAGCAGACTCTCTTATCCAGAGCGAAATTACAGTAAGTACAGGGACATTCCCCCCGAAGCAAGTAGGGTGAAGTGCCTTGCCCAAGGACACAACGTCATTTGGCACGGCTGGGAATCGAACTGGCAACCTTCAGATTACTAGCCTGACTCCCTCACCACTCAGCCATCTGACTCCCTCCCTAAAGAGTGTCAGTGCATCCTCTGCCACTTCACAGAGAGAAGGGCAAGTGTGATTGCTTCTTAGGCGTGTTGCCTCTCAGTCCATTGAGACGAAATAAGGGGAGGATCCTTGACCTTTCATAATATAACACACCTCACGCTACATGGATCACATCCTCCCCACGGCAAAAACTCTGAGTGTGGGTGTAATTATCTTGTTTTTAGATTTCCAATCTAGTGTAACTTGTTTCTAGTTTAAATGGCTTATCTGGTGACTTAATTTAAGTAAACAACACGTAATTTTAAGAAATCTTATCGGGTGAAGTTTTCTTACAGCCCTGGCTGTAAATGTAAGATGGCTGTAAATGTACTTGTTTTAAGCATTAGCAAGCTCAATCACATGTTTGCACTTCCATTTGACAAGGCATTTTTGCAGTGCACAACATCTCCATAGCCTCCATCCACATAGTCCATATCAGTCTCTCCCCATTCAAACACTTAACTAGTGCCACCAAGTGTCAGACCACGGTACTCGACCACAATCTCTAAATGGAGGTTTCCTTGGTGGAATTTTAAACAGCACTCAACCTCAGCCAGGTTCTCCATTAGGAGGGAGATTATCAGTGTCCTTGAGAGCAGGGTCAGAGAGCCAGTTGTAAGTCTGCTCAGGAAGGAAAGCTGCTGTTCCGCCAATGCTCCGGGACGAGAACGTGAAATTTGATTAACATAATAATAGATTGCAGTTTTAAAAATACGTGTAGCTGAGCTGAATGGTTTCATTTCTACACTGTTCTTTCTCTCTATTTCTCTGTCTCTCTCTTTCTTCTTCTTTTTCTCTCTCCTGCTTCTCCCCCTCCCCCCACCTTGTACAAATACACTGTCTTTTCTCCTCTCCTCTATATGTACCGTCCCTCTCATTACCCCTCCTTCCTTCACCTCTCCTCCTCTCTTCACCTCCTCTCCCCTCCTCTCCGCATACATCCCATCTCCTCTCCTCCCTTCTCCTCTCCTCTCCACATGCCTCCCTTTTCATCTCACCTCTCTCCACCCCTCCTCCCTGCCTCTTTTCTCTTTACCTCTCCTTTCCTCACCTCCCCTCCCTTCCCCTCTCCTCTCCTCCACATGCCTCCCTTGTCATCTCACCTCTCCTCACCTCTCCTCCCTTCCTCTTTTCTCAAACCTCCCTCCTGTCCCTCTCTCTCCCTCTGGCAGCTCCTGTAATTGGAGCTTGCCTGTAGCAGTGACTGGTCCTGAGGCCAGGGGGACCGTGGGGACCAGAGTAGCTCAGTCCACATCGGGGCTTGGCTGGCAGCTTGCTTGTCTTTAGTGCAGGAATTAATTAGGCTTAACTTTCTTACCTTAACACTTGGCTGAGGAGGAGAGAAGGACCTTCAGGACTAATAATTTTACCATGGCGACAAATTACATCACACAGACCTGCATGTGCACACAGATACATGTGAGTGTACACCAACACACACACAAGCACACACACACACACACACGTTCCCAGCATGTTACAAAAAGCTTTTAAAACAATTAACAACAACCAATTATCCATCTCTCTGAAGTTGGGTGTGCGTGTGCGTGTGTTTGTGTGTGTGTGTGTGTGTGTGTGTGTGTGTGTGTGTGTGTGTGTGTGTGTACAAGACAAGCACAGATGTATTACACTATCTTTTTTAGCTCTCTCACAAACCTTTATTGCTGTGGATGTCTATTCAGATATGTGAGGCAGGAAAAGAGGCATCGACATGGCTTTCTATGTAGAGTGTCAGGAGCCCTCCATATATAGTCAATAACGTACAGAGTATATCTCAGCTGTAGGTGTGCCAGAGAGGGTAAGGCTCAGTGGTGATTCTGCCGTGATAGGCAGCGTGGCTCCATTGATCGGCCCACTGCTGTGTAAGTGGGGATGCAGGAGAAAAAGGCCAATTCCTGGATTCCGTTTGTTTTGATGCAATGCCTTGTGAGGGTTCCCTCCTGTGTGTTTGTGTGTGATCGAGAGAGAGAGAGAGAGAGAGAGAGAGAGAGAGAGAGAGAGGGAGGGAGGGAGGGAGGGAGGGAGGGAGGGAGGGAGGGAGGGAGGGAGGGAGGGAGGGAGGGAGGGAGGGAGGGAGGGAGGGAGGGAGGGAGGGAGGGAGGGAGGGAGGGAGGGAGGGAGGGAGGGAGGGAGGGAGGGAGGGAGGGAGGGAGGGAGGGAGGGAGGGAGGGAGGGAGGGAGGGAGGGAGGGAGGGAGGGAGGGAGGGAGGGAGGGAGGGAGGGAGAGGGAGAGCACTCCACAGAATTTGTATTGCAGGATGTCAGGCAAGGTAGAGCAGTGTTATCTGGTCTGATGAATAAAACTGTTAAAAGCATTGCAAAGCAAAAAAGACAAAAACAGTCACACACTCTACAATCCAAGGGCATTCCAGGAAACCTGCCTATTGACTAAAATGTCTGTTTGGCAAGGGTAAAGGACATAGCTGCATTCTCAACCTATTTATGTATGTATGTATGCGTGTGCATGTCATGTTTAGTGACTAGGTCTTGACGCAGACCGGGAGGTGCGGCAGGTCACGTTCTCGTGGGATTCTCCATATGGCGACCTGGACAGCTGGTTAACGCTCCCTGGGGACACACGACAAGTAAAGACGCTCTCCTCTCTCCAAGGTTCTTCATCTATATTACTTTGTGGTACATTTTCATGAAAGTATGAGTTGTAAGTGTTCACGCCACACCGGTAGAGATGAACTTCAATTGAAAAACATAGTTGAGCTCTTTTCGTGATAACAGCTTCATTTCTTACGAGAGCGAGTGTTTCTCTGGTAATTGGTCTTGCAAATAGAGCTGCAAGTGGATGTTCGTTTTGTGAGGTGGCAAATAAGAGTGAGGCAGAGGAGGTCGACGCAACGAGAATGTCACGGCTCTATGAGAAACAGATATGCTTCCACCAGCATTCTGCTTTCTCATTAACCCCCAGGACCACCGCTGTAGCGTACCTACCCAGGACTCATCTGAATACTAATGATTGTGCGATCTGCACCTGTGGCTGTGGTGGAAGGTGGGGGGGTGGGGAATAAACAAAGAGAGATGTAGAGAGTAGCTAAAGGATATAAACAAAGTGCGGGGAAGGGGAACGAGAGAAAGAAGTGAACATAACCACAGTGGACAGTTTAAGGAGGATTTCTGTGTGAAACGAAAAAGAATGAGAACGACATCCAGTGACAAGGAGAGAGACAGAAATAGAGACACAGGGAAAGAGGTTTAGAGAAGAGGGGTCAACATAGCCTGTGAAGGGAATATGGGTAGAAGAGGAGAGCAGAGGGTCAACCAAGCGGAAATTCCTGGGTGTTTTAGGAGGCTAGAAGAGAGCAAGAGGAGAGAGAGATGTCGCGAGAGGGGAATGACAAACAGACAGTCATACAAAGCGACAGCTTGAAAAGATAGATGAGGAATGCTTGAACAAGCATAATTGAACACGAGGGACACAACACCCAAGTGAATCAATCAGTAACCAAGACCGTATACACTTTAAAAGACAGTGGTGCATCATGTGACCTTCTCACTTTTGTTTTGATTACAGACAGTAGACTCGTCGGACACAGTTGTACAGGATAGTGGAACGGAATGTGTAGAGACAACATTTCTATCATACAATTTTGACATTTGTCATATTAATTTATTGTATGCTGTGTGGGTAAATCTAGTAGGCTAGGAAATGAGAACCTGCTGTCCACATGTGTTCCTGTGGCAATGTGACAGGCCATAGTGATGCTGGGTGCCTTAACACATGAAGTGATTTATCATGAGCACACAAGGAGCAACTCAATTAGTTAACCCCCTTCTCTTCCAAAGCCTAAGGACTACACAAAAACTTAACTGCTTATGCAAATCTAGCTCAACTGTTGCTGTGCTGTGTTTTATTCCTGTCAGGACGCTCAGGCAGGCCAAGGTGACATTGGTGATGACGAGACCTTCATCAAGTTCCAGGCACTGTTTTACCTAACTCTGTCTCATCGTCGAACCCCCCAACCCCCACCCCAACAGTCTCCTCAGCCCCAATTCTGCTCATGCTTGTCTTAGTGAGTCACATTATGAAGTAGAAAGAAGCACTGACTGTCATGTTCCAGTGTCAGTGGAAGAGGCTGGAGAGTGACTCAGTGTTATTCTCACAGACCGAGGTAGCAACATGTCAACTAGTTTGCCCTGACATAAGTTTGACAAGTTAGACAGCAGTTTCGTGTTTCTTACTTTTAACCCAGCATTTGCCGTTGGAATGGAAGCCTGGAAGCTACCATTAAACCAAGGATAAATTACTGTACGCCTGAAAATACCTCAACATCAGTCTTTTTTTTTTTTGAAGGCCTGAGCTAAAGGTTCTTCAACTCATCTTCAGTCAATCACATCTGTCACTGAGTTTATTTGATCATATTATATGGCTACTGTTAGACCTACTGTATATGTGTGTTGGGCTATAACCTGCAAAGTCACACTGGAAGTCACAGACCTAGTTTTAAAACCTGGAGTAAAACATTTTAGAGATGGAGTGATTGAAGGTCACTAGATGGAGCGAGAGTGCCTCATGGTGGACAGTTATGGAAGAGCAGCAAAGATAAACAATACTATTACTCCGTATCTGCAAATGATGTGATATAAGTTTTGACAGGACTGCCAACAAAGTACAAGCCGGGTATCATTTTCCCTCACTCACTCAATCTGAATACCCCATGGGTGCTGAGACGTGTGTGTGTGTGCGCATGTGTAAGTGGGTCTTGTATCTAGACTAGCATTGCAGCCTCACTACTGAACCAAGAGTGAAGAACATACGGTCAAGTAATTGCACAATAAAAGTCCAATTAAAATCTGCAGTCATTGGCTTTATTTATAGATAGATACAAAACAATTGAATAAGCAAATGCCAAATAATATTTACTATGACATAATATGACTTGTATAAACAACTATACACAAATATATTATTATCCAGAAATATATATTAAAATGTCTCATTACAAGTAGCAGCCAGCAATTATCAAATCCTGAATCAAGACCTATAGCATGTAAAAGTATAAGGTGTGGAGGGTTTGTGTGATACATTTCAGTGGTCAGGTTGGCTGAACATCATGTAAGTGAAACCCAGCGAGTACAAAACTTAGGTGATGGGCTGGGCTCGATTGCAGTCTGTCATCGCAGCATACACAAACTACTATGGGAACAACCCAGCTAAATACAGTATTCCATCTGTTGTTTACAGTCTGCTCGGCCCAGAGGAGCTCTGTTCAGCACAACGGGGAAGAATGCTTTTTTTTTTTTTGTAAAGGGATATGTCGTCTGATGTCTAACTCATTTGAAGTCGTTTGAGTCCTTTTCTAATGAGTTTTGATAGGCTAAGTGAATGTGGTTTTATTGCCAGCCCTGAAAAGCTCACAGGACATTTGGTAGGAGTAGGTTAAACGGTTCAGTCTATGTCCTCTAGTCTCAATAACAAAGAATTCTCTTGATATTTAAACAGTGTCAAGCACTGAAGTATGTCTGAATGACAATAAAGTGTGACTTTTTAAAGTGAAGTGAAAATCTAAATGGTAACTTAGAGCATATATTGTAAACTCAAGCCTGGTGCCAGATCTGCTTTAAACCAACTCAAGGTTATAATCTTCATCGAGATAGAACAGAACTGTGTTACTGCTGATCTGGTGCTAGGCTTCTAACACTGATATGACACTATCTCAATGTAAACACAACAACACATTTACAGTACTAGAAACCGTGTGTATGTGAGAATGCAAAACGAATGATGAAGGCACAGAGTTGTATGCATCACAAACACACACCCTCCTGGCCAGAGATACAAGACAATAGTCTCATGAATCATATATTAATCGATGTCAAAGAGACATTCTCTAAAATGCTCATGATGGACAGATAATTCTGATTGCATTACACAGTGAATTCAGAATGTCTGTTAGTTTACACAAATAGGAAATAATCAAGAATAGCATTGCTGATGGGGAAAGAATAAAATCATGTCCAACAAAAGCACGAAAAACCAAGAGAATGACTACTAAACTCACTTTTAGTAGATCAGGTATCGACTTCTTTCTCCAATCACACAATTCCAACGAAATTGGATTTTATTGTGTTTACCTAAATGTGTATGTGAGCGTGCATAATGGGGAGGGGGTGAATTGCGATCTGGCAGATTTAACTGTTGTGGCGTCCGTTGATGACGTTGCCCCCTGGAGGGGCGATGTGAATGGAGTTCAGTATGGGCCGCAGTATCTGACCGAACGGCCTGGTGGGGGTAGAGAGAAGGTGTGAACAAGAGAGGTCAAGTGTGGGATATAGTGAGATGAGTCATAATGCAACAGCTACTAAGATTCACCTGCGTGAAGACTGGGTTCAGCTGAAGAACAATGTCAGGTATATTTATGTACATATACACACACGCGCATATATATATATATATATATATATATATATATATACAGTTAGGTCCATAAATATTTGGACATTGACACAATTTTCATCATTTTGGCTCTGTATACCACCACAATGGATTTGAAATGAAACACTCAAGATGTGCTTTAAGTGCAGACTTTCAGCTTTAATTTCAGGGTATTTACATCCAAATCAGGTGAACGGTGTAGGAATTACAACACATTTTATACGTGCCCCCCCCCTTTTTATGGGACCAAAAATAATTGGACAAACTAACATAATCATAAATCTAATTGTCACTTTTAATACTTGGTTGCAAATCCTTTGCAGTCAATGACAGCCTGAAGTCTGGAACCCATAGACATCACCAGACGCTGGGTTTCGTCCCTGGTGATGCTCTGCCAGGCCTCTACTGCAACTGTCTTCAGTTCCTGCTTGTTCTTGGGGCATTTTCCCTTCAGTTTTGTCTTTAGCAAGTGAAATGCATGCTCAATTGGATTTAGGTCAGGTGATTGAATTGGCCATTGCAGAACATTCCACTTCTTTGCCTTAAAAAACTCTTTGGTTGCTTTCGCAGTGTGCTTCGGGTCATTGTCCATCTGCACTGTGAAGCGCCGTCCTATGAGTTCTGAAGCATTTGGCTGAATCTGAGCAGATAATATTGCCCGAAACACTTCAGAATTCATCCCACTGCTTTTGTCAGCAGTCACATCATCGATAAATACAAGGGAACCAGTTCCATTGGCAGCCCTACATGCCCACGCCATAACATTACCTCCACCATGCTTCACTGATGAGGTGGTATGCTTTGGATCATGAGCAGTTCCTTCCCTTCTCCATACTCTTCTCTTCCCATCATTCTGGTACAATTTGATCTTGGTCTCATCTGTCCATAGGATGTTGTTCCAGAACTGTACAGGCTCTTTTAGATGTTTTTTGGCAAACTCTAATCTGGTCTTCCTGTTTTTGAGACTCACCAATGGTTTACATCTTGTGGTGAACCCTCTGTATTTACTCTGGTGAAGTCTTCTCTTAATTGTTGACTTTGACACAGATACGCCTACCTCCTGCCAACTGTTGTGAAGGGGTTTTTCTTCACCAGGGAAAGAATTCTTCTGTCATTCCCCACATTTGTTTTCCGTGGTCTTCCGGGTCTTTTGGTGTTGCTGAGCTCACCAGTGCGTTCTTTCTTTTTAAGAATGTACCAAACAGTTGATTTGGCCACACCTAATGTTTTTGCTATCTCTCTGATAGGTTTGTTTTGATTTTACAGCCTAACATTTACATTTACATTTATTCATTTAGCAGACGCTTTTATCCAAAGCGACTTCCAAGAGAGAGCTTTACAAAGTGCATAGGTCACTGATCATAACAACAAGATAGCCAAAAACATCGCGAGTAGCCAAAACATGAAGCACACATTGTGAACAACCAAAGTAAGTGCCAAAGGGAAGAACCATAACAGCATGTAGTTAAACAAGTTACAATTAAACAACATGAACCGCTATAAGAGCAAGTGTACCTGTGGAAAAAAGCAAGCAACAGTAATAAAAACAATATTTCACAGCGAGAACAAAAATTTTAAACAAGAGTCATTGTTATCCTTGAGGAAACTAACATCGGGTCAAACGAACCATTCCTAAGTACCGTTGTACTCCCGGAACAAGTGCATCTTGAGCCTTTTCTTGAAGGTGGGGAGACAGTCAGTGTCTCTGATGGAGGTGGGGAGTTGATTCCACCACTGGGGGGCCAGACAGGAGAAGAGCTTGTGTTGGGACCGGGCGGTCTTGAGCGGTGGGACCACCAGGCGGTTGTCTGAAGAAGACCGTAGGTGATGGGTGGGGGTGTAAGGCTGCAGGAGAGACTTGATGTAGACGGGTGCAGTCCCGTTCACTGCTCGGAAGGTCAATACCAGGGTCTTGAATCTGATAGGGGCCATGATAGGTAGCCAGTGGAGAGAGACGAGGAGCGGGGTAACATGGGAGCGTCTGGGTAGATTGTAGACCAGGCGGGCCGCCGCGTTCTGAATCCTCTGAAGAGGGCGGGTTGCACATGCTGGGAGACCAGCGAGCAGCGAGTTGCAATAGTCCAACTTGGAGAGGACAAGTGCTTGGACTAGCAGCTGGGTGGAGTGCTCAGACAGGTATCTCCTGATCTTCCGGATGTTGTAGAGGGTGAATCTACACGACCGGGAGACCGCAGCAATGTGCGCCGTGAGGGAGAGCTCGTCGTCCATGGTAACCCCAAGGTTCCTGGCAGAGGATGAAGGGGTCACCGTCGCAGATCCCAGGGTGATTGAGAGATCGTAGGAGATGGAGGGTTTAGCCGGGATGATGAGAAGTTCTGTTTTGGCGAGGTTCAGCTGGAGGTGGTGCTCGGTCATCCAGGCGGAGATGTCTGTGAGGCAGGCCTCAATCCTAGCTGAGATCCCCGGATCGGTCGGGGGGAACGACAGGTACAGCTGCGTGTCGTCAGCGTAGCAGTGGTAGGAGAAGCCATGGGCTAACGATGGCTTGCTTCACTGATGGTGACAGCTCTTTGGACTTCATATTGAGAGTTGACAGCAACAGATTCCAAACACAAATACCATACTTGAAATGAACTCTAGACCTTTTATCTGCTCCTTGTCAATGAAATAACGAACTCCCATGAGGGAATAACATACACCTGGCCATGGAACAGCTGAGCAGCCAATTGTCCAATTACTTTTGGTCCCTTAAAAAGGGGGGGGCCACATATCAAATGTGTTGTAATTCCTACACCATTCACCTGATTTGGATGTAAATACCCTGAAATTAAAGCTGAAAGTCTGCACCTAAAGCACATCTTGATTGTTTCATTTCAAATCCATTGTGGTGGTATACAGAGCCAAAATGATGAAAATTGTGTCAATGTCCAAATATTTATGGACCTAACTGTATGCACATATACACACACACATATATATATATATATGTCTAAATATAATGACAGAAAACTGCTAATATTCTACACAGTAACAGGAGAAAAATGAACTCTACTCTTGCCTAGTGTTAATCCTACAGGTGATATAGGCCTATTATCTGTGAGGCTCCCACTCACGTGGACAACACTTCAGAAGGCAGGTCTGTGATGTAGGAGGGAATGTTCCTGCCGGTCAGGAACTGGGCTACCTCATTGGTGAAGGTGTTACAGTTGTGCTCAAAAAGCCTGTACCTATCACCTCTGTGGAGAGGACAAAGGAGAGGGTCAGTCTCAAACAGTGTGTATGTCACTAACATGTGTCTGTCTGTCTGTCTGTCTGTGAGAGAGAGAGAGAGAGAGAGAGAGAGAGAGAGAGAGAGAGAGAGAGAGAGAGAGAGAGAGAGAGAGAGAGAGAGATTAATAGACTAATTCATTAGTCTATTATGACCCATAAGCACGTACACACACACACACACACGTAAACACACACACACACACATATATATACACGCAGACACACACACACACACACATGCCTTCAGTACTAGACACAACTTGGACTGATCTTATTTGTGTGTTTAAAGGTCAGTGTTGTCTTCACTTGCTAGGCTGACCTACATACAACTGGGCCCTAAGTTTGCGTGTGTGTGTGTGTACATCTGTCAGTCTATGTCTGTTTGTACATATGTGCATGTGTGTTTGTCTCTGTCAGTCTGTCTGCATGTGTGCATGTGCGTGAGAGAGAGAGAGCGGGAGAGAGAGCGGGAGAGACAGAGAGAGAGAAATAACTCACCTATATGCACTCTCACCCAGAGAGGCAAGGTAGTCCATGAAGATATCCTCTGACACCTCTGTGTCTCCCAACTCTACCACATTGTCTGGAGGGCCAAGCATGGTCCCACCCTACAAAACATATACATTCTTGGAACATAACTAGCTGGTCTTGGTGGGTACAGAGTAAATAAACTGCACAGATGTTCTTATGTGAGCGGGAGAATAGTCCATAGGGTTGGAGTCCTGTTCCTTTCGTATGAAGCAGCTTGATGTACAAGTGAACCCTCCTGGACTGGGAATGTGGCACACCAGTCTAACCCCATTATTCTGAGTACAAAAGCTGAATTCCATTTTGAAAGTATTAGGCATGGGATCACAAACATCAAATAATCAGGCAGACATACCAAGTTTTCTCCTGTGATTTTTAAAAACCTATTGCCTGATGTCATGCTGGACTTACTGGTGAGCAACTAGAGATGCCCACTCCTCCAAAGAAGAATTCGTCTCCATACACCACAATGGCAGTGTGCCTGTGAGGATGTATACACACAGAGAATCCATGTTGACCTACAAGTAATTGGTTCTTAACTGTGTTTGAACAATTCTGGTATCATACAACATGCAAGTCCATTGTAGGTCTATATGTATAGGAGGGCTCATACCAAATTCCATCAAGTTGTTTTCCTGCAATAAAGAGGGTTCACATAATTAGCTGGCAGATGTTCAAACAATGTGAATGCATTGGACTAGCGTGCAGACCTGCATTCACCGGTCACCTGAATTGATGACTCATGTGAATGACATATTCCTCATGCCAATATAAAATCGTTAACATCAACTATGGCCCACTGTCTGGTACGCTTGACAGCACCACAATTAGGTTCCTTAACCCCAACGATAGCTGGCTACTACTGTAGCTATACCGATTAGATCATGTTTCCAGACAGGCATGCTTACCCAACATTATGGGGCTGAGACTACGGGCCATTCCTCTTGACAGGTCGTATACATACAGTTGTACACTGTACTTCATGCCATTTTTATCCATCACGGTAAAACCGATGAGTTTATTCGCCGGTAGTGTCTTGCAGCCCTTTTGTCCTGAACTGACAGCTGCACCTGCTGGTTTTGCTTTTCCGTATTCAGTGAAATTAGAAAACGAAAAAAGCAGCGAAATTATTTGAAGGTTACCTAAATCGGCGTTAGACGTATAACTCTTAAAGGCCGACGATTCGAACACATTCCCAGCGACAGTGGTCTCTACTCCCTACTGCAAGAAGCTAGTAAAAGCTAGCTAGAGAGCTGTGAGATAAAACAAGGTGCTTTGGCGCCTCCTTCGGGGCACATTGACAATAACCATTCTAGTTCTTGATTATTAGCTAGAATCGAACATCTAACGTTCTGGTTCTATATTTTTCAGTATTGAACTTAACATTGGTTCTAAACAAGATGGTCGTTGTGTGTTTTCTCCTGAACGAACCAAACAATGCCATTTAAACATACTTGATTTATGTTGTCAGGTCAAGTCCTTGGCTTTGTGTTGTCCATACATTCACCCACCATCCTAGTAGACTGGGAGATAATTACTTTATGTTTAGATCAAAGTATGATATAACTTGCAACTGAATCAACGCTTGACTCTGTCTTGTTAGATACATGGCGTGGACAGAGTATCAGAAAGAGAATTATATGTAGTGACCTATATCGTAGGGCTTTTAAAGTGTTCTGTTGTTAGGCTACCTTTACGTTTGAAGGCTCGTGCAGCTAGATTCTGAAAACGTTATCAACATCTCTGCCTGCCGCTGGCACACTCGTGAGTCATACATGAGTCATGCGTGTGGGTGTATGTGTTCTGGCTTGTTTGCTTTTCCATCAATCCTCACTTCACTACTGAGTATAACAACTGAATTGCTGTAAACCGTTGTTTTTTATATATATGTAAAAGTATGTTTGCCCTTTAGACCTCTTGAGCAGGTCAAAGATGGGAATGTAGAGGAATTGACCAGGCAACAGTTTCTACTCTGACCTCCACAATCAACAGATCAATCAACAGTCCTCCATCATTTCACTGATCACCTTGGAAACAGTTACCATGACAGCCCGTTGGTGATGCAAGTACTACCAGGTGCAGAGAACTGTGGCTGTGGCCGGCTTGATGGAAGTTTGTTTGAGAACATTGATATTGCAGGGAGAGGTAGAATGAGCTGTATATATCCATATACCGTCCATCGATTAGCCTATGCATTCCATTCATCTATCTAGTTATCCTTCCATTCATCCATTGATTCATCCATCAATTACATCTACCTACTACCTACCCATTCAGTCATTAATGTATTCATTCTTCCATCTATCTGTAGTACTTTCATCCATCCATTATATTCAACAACGTTTTTTCGTTGTTTCGTATGTTCTGGTTGGGAGACATTGTTTTGTGTGTGCTGTATGTGATGTTTTTCCACTATCACTGTCTACATTGTAAATAAATATTAGAAGAAAGTAACATTCTTTACAATTATTCATTTAGCAGACGCTTTTATCCAAAGTGAATGCCATTCTACGCCTTCGGCTGTGCATGATTTAGCTGAGGCAATACCAATAACTAATAATATACACTGTTGGAAGAGTGGGTATTTTCCAATCAAAGAGCAAATGGCTTTCATTTCCAATGCAGATTGCAATCTTTCCTGTCTTTTCAACTGTTATGTAATTCTTTGTCTCAGACTTGTGGTGTAGTTCAACTGAACTGTTGATCCCATGTCAAACATAAATAGGATGGCTGAAAAGATATCTACCTTTCTCAGCTGTGACAATGCACCATTGTCAAAATTGTGAGAATAAACATATAAGAAAGTAAAAGCAACATGCTTTTTTAGGCGACACATCTAGGCCTATATTTAGATCTACATAAATAGGCATATGCTTATATACGGAGAAACGGAATGTTTGAGTGGTACATCAAAACAGCGGTGCTTCTTTGCAAAGGTCTCAGAAGTAGGCCTTATTGTTGTCCCATCCTTCCCACCATTTCAGTCTTTGCGCTCTGCTCTCATTTGCGTGCGCGGACTCGTGGGCACGCAACTTGGGGGCTCGGCGCATCGCAATGGAAAGGGGGCGCGCCCTAGCGAAGCACGAGCTAGTCAGTGTTGATGTGTCGCAGATTTTAAAAACTCAGAAAGAAGCACAGTTTTAGCGCTCAGCGTTGGAGATTGCCTGCATTTGAGGATGAAAGAAAAACCCAAATACCATAGAACGGGTTCAAATGGGAAATTTCGATTAGTTCAGTCGCTACTGCAAGTTTTTTAAAGGAATTATTATTTCTTAGAAAACGAGAAAAGAACAGTGCAGACACTCGCGTCCTACTGCGTGCTGCCAGCTCAGTGTATGAGGGATGGAACTGTCATCCATAGGAGAACAAGTGTTTGCAGTTGAATCAATAACCAAGAAGAGAGTTAGAAAGGTAAGAAATATGACCAAGTTTGTCCATAGTTAATGTTTCCAATATGCAGAATGTGCTGTAGGCTACCCTGCTTAGTCTTTAAAACACATTATCTAGGCTACTGAACAAAAGTCCTACGCAGTTTTCGTATGAGTTTACGCAAGAGAACATTTTGTTGTTCAACATATCCTGTAAGGACAATCTATGGTCTATAGCCCCTATTAACTATAACGCAAAAGTTTGACATTGTTTTTATGGTGTGACTATGTTTAAGGACGGAAGAGAGAAGTGCCCTTTTGTACATCGACTGACTTTATTTTTCAGCGGAGCTTGTTTTAAAGCAGCTTACGCTATTGTAGTAAAATATAAAGGGGGTGTGTTTGTCTATATCGATTCGCCTCCGCTGTATAGGGATTACAGCCATATAGCCGATCCGCGCGGCCAATGTGTGGAAGCTACGCAGTTTATTTGTAGGTTACGCCAATGGGAGAATCAAGGGGACACAGATGAATGGGGATCCGTGAAACTGCGTAATGTTAAGTTTAATTCATGCATATCTCCGAAAACATTATGAAATGCCCTTTGGCCAATTTCATTTTTGTGGTGGTATTTTGTTATTCATCCTAACGTATTTATTGTCTTTCTAATTGAAAACCTTGAAAACAGTTCGGATGATTAGAGGTTTTTGTAGGCTATGTGATGTTGTCCACCTAACCTATCGCAACATCATTCGATAAAGAGCAAGGCGCGTTGCACATAATGGTAGGAGGTGGACGTAAATGAGACCTTAGCTGCACAGCGCGTTGCGCAATACCAGTTGTTTACATGTTACCATGGCCCCACCTATTTCCATCACTTTAGTTTTCTAGACGTGCTGCTACATTATTAAACGCAACCTATAGCACTTGTGCGACCACGCAAGCACGGTAGTAGTGCTGTAGGCAACCGAGACCCCTTGTCATTGACGTCATCCTGCACGATCTCCATTCGAAAAGAACATTCTCCCAATGATCTCCTCACCGTTCTTGCCCATTAAAGAGACAGTATTTATTTTATGCACCCGTTGAGTTAGGCATTTTTTTATGGTACTAGAATCCAAAATGTGTGTCGTTTGCTCTCTGTCTTAGGGTAACGTGGAATACCTACTGAAGTGGCAGGGATGGTCACCAAAGTAAGTGGGGGACGCCATTATCTGTTCATGAATACCTGTGTATGAGTCATGAATGTGTCATATGTCTCACATCTGAGAGCTCCTTGCACACAATGTGGATGTATTCACATACACAATGTGGTGTGTGTTTGATAGGTACAGTACTTGGGAGCCAGAAGACAACATTCTAGACCCACGTCTGGTTCTGGCCTATGAGGAGAAGTAAGTCATCCTGAAGGTGTGCTGACAGTGACAACACTTTCAGAGTGAGACCTGTCGGCTTGAGCTTAACTTCTTCTACTTTCTCTGTCATCCTCCCTCTTTCCTCAAACACCCTCTTTCTCACACTTCCTTCATTGCTATCCTACTTTTGTTCTTTCTTTCTTTTTCTCTAACACTCTCTCTCTGCAACTCTTTCTCTAACTCTCTAACTGTATTTCTAATTTCTTTTTTTATATCTCTAACTCTCTTTGTCACTAACTCTCTTTGACTCTCTCTCTTTCTCTACCTCTCTCTTTTTCTCTGTCCTCTGTCTACCAGGGAGGAGAAGGACCGGGCTCTAGCGTACCGGAGGAAAGGCCTGAGACCTCGAAGGCTGGTCCTACGGGTAGGACACCTACCTTTGTCCTTGTCCAGAGACACTCTTCCGTAGCCTATTATACAGTATAGCAGACTGTGGTGTTGATAACATTACACAGCAGTAAATAACAAAAGCTCATTCAGAAGTTGTTACATGACAGTTGTCTTTGTTGTTCTGGGACACACACGGTATGACTGTGGCCAGCGGGGCAGATTTCAACCTTGTGGATACGGTATCTCTCTTGTAGAACATCTACGCCATGGATCTCCGCAGCTCGCACAAGGAGAAACCCCCCCCTCGCCTCCGCCTCTCCCTCACCCGTTCCTCAGTGAGCTCTGACCAGGACCAGGGCGAGAGGGCGGGCATGCTCCGCCGCCTGGTGAAGCGCAAGACCAGGCAGAGGGCATCCAAGCTGGTGCCGGACAGAAGCCCGCCCCAACTGCAGACTGCCTTACAGAACCCCGTGGAACAAGACTGCGGAGGCACAGAGGAGAGGCAGGAATCAGAATGCACCACAGAGACACATGATGACAGTCTGTATGGTTGGTTATCTGCGATTGTGGGCTGTCAGTTGAGCATTAGTCAGTGTTCTTATTCAGGATTAGTCCACTTGTTGGTTCATTTTGATCAACACACTATATCTGTATCCTTGTTTTTACAGGGCAGTCAGAGTGCAGTTCTCCTCCTGTTCTGGAGCGGGAGGTTGAGGTGGACGACATGATAGGCAGCATGGAGGAACAGAACCGGGACATGGAGATGATTGACAGAGTGGAGTACTGTGGCTCCCCTAAGGAGTTGTTGCTGGGCGCAGCCTCAGAAAAGATGACAAGGGAAGTGATTGTGACTGACAGGTCAGAAGGTGAGGCTTCCGACCTCGGACAGGAAGAAGTTATTGACCTATCAGAGAGCTATATGTCTGTACTGGAAGGGCCAGAATACATTGTTATGAGCAACGCTTCAGACAGCGTTGTGGAGGTGGGGGTCGATATTTCAGAGGAGAAAGTATCAGACACCAACTCAGAAGTAGAGTTAGGGAGCGAGGAGAGAAAACAGGGTAACACTCCAGTAGAGGAGGTGGGAGCAGGGGGAGAAGAGGGAGAAGGGGCCTGTGGTACAGTGGCCGAGGGTCCAAACACCTGCCCCGAGGTGGTGGAGGTTGTGGAGGATCTCACAAAACAGGTAGACCAGTTGGAGAAGACAGAAATCCTGGATAGTAGTGCCTCAGCCTCAGGGCAACCTGGTAAAGTGTTTGTGACCAATGTGACTATCAACTCTCTGACTGTGACCTTCAAAGAGGCCCTGACAGCAGAAGGGTTCTTCAAAAGCTGTGGGATGGAGGTTTGAGAAAGTGAGGGAAGAGAAAGAAAGGACGGGGGTGGTGGAATGGTTATAGCTGAAATGTAACTAATGTTGAATTTACCGTTCATGAATTGCCATGTATATATAATCATGTAGTATATAAGCGTAATATAATTAAAAAAAAGTTGTTTACAAAGCTTAGATATGAAATGCATACTACTTCCTATATGTTGAATGAAGAATATTTCCCTTTGGAAAAAATGGGTGGTAAATTTGACTTGTGGTTAGGTTTTTGGGAGAGTAGGTTCAAGTATTAGAAAGACTGGATTAGGGAAAGTACAGCAACTGACTCCAGAATGTCATCCATTACTACTTCCAAATGATTACTTCTACTTCCCTAGTCTGTTGTATTGTTCAGGATATAGCTAACCTGCTCATTTCAAATTTGTTCGGGGGCTTGTTTCAGTTGCTCCCTTTTTTAACAAAAAGCTTTTCTAAAGTCCTGATTTTTCATCTATTCTTAGTCATTTGTGCACCCCCTGTCAGTGACAAACTAACCTGTTATATCTTTGAAAGTTTATTTTCATTACGAAGGAATACAAGGTGGTCAATGTTACCTGAAGGCACGGAAGCAGATGAGCATTTCAAGGAAATATGATGCGCTATATACAATGGTGTTGTGTTGCTGTTCTGTCTTTTATTAAGTATAAAATGATACCTGGTTCTATTTTTGTATTACCAATTGATAGTTCATTCTTCTCATGAAGCCTTTGTGCATTAAAGGAGATCAGTTGACTCTACTATGCTACACCGTAGGAACCGTGAAAACTAGGATAGATGAACTTAAGTTGTAGGTCTTTATCGCATGTCACATGTACTGTATATGCTAACTTAAATGACGTCACGTGTCAGAATGAGTCTTGTCATGACCTGTCAAACTTTTCTCTATAACAAAAACCTTCCTTTTTTGACTGTATTTCCAATAAAGACACACTTCTACGTTCTTGTTGCCAAGACACACTTAAACAATAAAAAAAATAAAAATCACCTGTGCAAATGGATTATATTATGTAATATACCACCATCATGCTACCCAATATGACCACTAGGGGTCATGTTTCACTTAGGGATGGGAATGCCATGTACCCCTGCAGAGTACTGCTCTGCTTAGCCCTTTGTCCTAACAATAAGACTTGGCATGTGTATGTGAAGAGAATTTTCCAAACACTGCATAACAAAGCAACCGCTCAGTTGTTCCAAAGACAGGCACAACTGAGTCATTGTAAGATAAACACCCACTCAGCGTACATCATATTATTTGTCATTTTCATTTTATTATAAAAAACAGTATTCGAGTCCACAGTTTGTGTATTCTTTGTACAGTAAAAAATATTAAATTAAACTCCCAAAGTTCTGAGCAGAAAGATAAATTGAGAAGGTGGGGTTGTCTGGGGAGGAGAACGGAGTGACAGCGATTCACCCACGGGTGGGGGGCTGGAGGAGAGCGACGGGGGTTGCAGCGGGACCAGTGCATTCGGAGCTCTTAAGCTGGGGTGAGGGAAGGGGAGGGTGGGTTCAAGTCCAGAGAGAGGAGCAGCATGGAGGGGGTGAGACAAGGGGTGGGGATGTCTCCAGTCCCTCCCCCACCTCAGGTCTGTGCAGTACAGTCATTTAGGATCCATTCCCAGAGCAGAAACATCCTACTACAACACTGGTGGACTCTCCTCCAAGCCCACCCCGTGTTCTCTTCTCATTACAGGCACACAGGTATGCACCTCCCACCTCCAGTACTCAACAAGTGTCTTTAAAGGAAGGAGTGCACACATTCAAGAGGGGGCTTGTTTGTAAGAAATGTCCCTTCCAGTAAAAATGTCCAATGATGGGGCATTTCCATGGTAGCAGGCCTGTATCCATTGGCCCCACTCCCTGACGCCTACAGCAACACCCTCAACCCAAAAACACTGACATTTATTCCAGGTTAGATAGGCCCAACCTATGACATAGCATGTGAAATGAAATAACCACTCCCCCGATTTTAACCATCCAATAACAAAAATATATTTCTATGTGAATTGTAGCAGTCTCAGGGTATATACCAACCAACAAACCGTCCCAATGAAAAAAACATAAAGAAAATAAATAAAGTCAAGCAAAACCCAAACATTTAAAGGAAGATATGCATGATGTTTGGATTCATAATTATAACAATAATAATATTATCCACTTCACTCTGCAAAACTGATAAGACAGACTGAATGGAGAAAAAAAAAATACAATTAAAAAAAGTCAATTGCATTCAATCATTTGCTCTTTAATTCTTAGTCACTTTTAAAATCTTAAAAACATTTCTTAAAAAAAGGCAAATACTCCCATAGTCCTCCAAACCCCAAAAATATCACCTGTTGTATTCTTTAAGGGAAAGAGACCATCCCCCTCTTTGTACACAATTGGCAAAAAAATATATTAACAGCAATAACTTACCATTCATTTATTTTAATTCATTCATTGACTTGTTGATTTATTGTTGCATCTCCCATAGGAAGTTCAGTTCAATGTATCTTTATTGAAAACATTAAATAATAACATTAAAAGTATAAAAAAAGGCTAACACTGTCCTAGGCGAGTGCAGTTCTGCAAAGCAGGAGGTGAGTCTCTGACACCCTACATGATGTCTAAGGTGTGGTTAAGGTCCTGGCTGTTTCCAGACAGCATATCAGCCCCCCCGGGTCCATGAAGGCCCCCCATCCCACTAAGCTGGGACAGCATGGCGTTCTGCTCCGACCCAAACTGGTCCATAGAGTTCTGCTGCTGCTGGGCCGCTTGCTGCTGCTGCTGTTGTTGTTGTTGTTGTTGTTGTTGTGGGACCACCATCCCAGGGTGGTGCTGGTTGAGGTGGCCCGGGTGCGGAGAGCCCGTTTGGGTTTGAGGGGAAATGTGGTGGGGGGAAGGCTGGGGCTGCATGCGGGGGGACGGGCTGGAGTGCGGGGGCTGAGACTGGGGCCGCGGGGAGGGTTGTGGGGAGCGGACCTGGTTGCTGAGGGAGCCTGCGCCCAGAGCCTGACCCTGGAGATGGGGGTGGGGCGACTGGGCCATCTGCTGCTGTGGGCTCATAGGGTTACTGTGCTGGGCTGGGGAGCCCCCTCCCAGGTGCTGCTGCTGGAGCAGCCTCTGGTGGATAGCCTGCTGGAGAAGGGCCTGGGAGGACGGTGGCTGGGGGCCTCCCTGGGGGGGCTGCGGCTGCTGCTGGGGGCCTCCTACACCCCCACCGGGCCCCCCGTCACCCGCCTGGAGGCCTGCCATGGCAGCCTGCTGCTGTTGCTGCTGCTGCTGCATCTGGAGGTGATGCTGGTGCTGGAGCCTCTGCTGGAGCGCGGCAGCCTGCTGCTGGGATACCGTCCCTGGGTAACCCTGCTGCTGCTGGCCTGGCTGACCTCCAGCCACCTGGGGAGGAGGGGGGCCCCCAGGAGGGCCCTGACCCTGCTGGGGTGGCTGCATCCCAGGCTGGCCCATGTAGCCCTGGCCCTGAGGGGGCTGGGGCTGTTGGAACTGGGCATGGTTCCCCATCTGTTGTTGTTGTTGTTGCTGCTGCTGCTGCTGCTGTTGTTGTTGTTGTTGTTGTTGTTGTTGTTGTAGGTGCCGTCTCATCAGTAACTCTCTGAACTTGGGGTTGATGTTGGCCATCTGAGGGCCTTGTCCCGGCATGTTTCCTGCTTGCTGCTGCTGTAGAGCTGCAACCTGCTGCAAACCAGCCAGCATCGGCCGCTGTTGTTGTTGTTGTTGCTGCTGCTGTTGTTGTTGTTGTTGCTGCTGCTGCTGCTGTTGTTGTTGTTGCTGCTGTTGTAATTGTTGCTGTTGTTGCTGCTGTAACTGCTGTTGCTGTACCTGCTGTAACTGAGCCATGGAGGGCATGTTGACGTTCACCCCCTGACCCATGTGACCCATTCCAGGCTGGCCACCTACAGCGTTGACATTCACCTGCTGGCCGCCCATGACGTTGGCCCCGGGTAACCCTGCAGGTCCAGGCCCTCCGGGGGCCCCTGGCCCTCCCTGGGCCCCCTTGTACTTGGAGGCCCTCTGCTTGATGAAGGCAGCCATGAGCTGGGGGTTGGAGCGCAGGATGTTGAGGACCTGCTGCTGCTGGAGAGGCGAGCTGGGGGAGCGAAGGGTTCGTAGGAGCTCCTGGAGTGCCGCTTGGGGCAGGTTACCACCCCCGGGCACCACCGCTGCACCCCCCGGGACACCCCCTCCAGCCTGCTGCACCATCCCTATGAGCGCATTACGCCCCTGGACTTGCTGTTGTTGTTGTTGCTGCTGCTGCTGCTGCATTTGTTGTTGTTGTTGTTGTTGTTGTTGCTGCTGCTGCTGCTGGGCAGCCACCATGCCTGGATGTCCCATCTGGTTCATCATGGCCTGCCTCTGCTGGGGCGGCATGCCCTGGCCGGCCCACTGCGGCTGGGGGTTCTGGAGAGGGGGGCCCCCTACCCTCTGCTGCTGGAGCTGGACCTGTGCCTGGGGGGGCATCCCAGCCTGGGGGTTAGCCTGCTGGGCCTGCTGCTGCATGGGGCCAGGCCCCACCATCATCCCTGGAGGCCCCTGCTGCTGCTGCTGTTGTTGCTGCTGCTCCATGTGAGCCCTGGCCGCCACTGCTGCAGCCTGGGCCTGGGGGGGCAGGCCCTGGGCACCTACCATACCCACAGCCCCGGGGTGAGCCATGCCCATCTGCCCCTGGGGCTGTTGGTGGTGGGGGTGCTGGGGCATCATACCCGCAGCCTGGGCCGCCTGCCTCTGCAGTGCCATCTTCCTCTGGGCGTCTGCCACCTGTTGGATCTTCATGGCGATTTCCACGGCTGCCGGAGGTGGGCCGGACTGGGGCTGCTGTTGCTGCCCAGGCATGGAGACCTGGCCTGGGGTGGGCTGCTGCTGGGTGGCCTGGGGCTGCTGCTGCGGAGGGGTGGCTGGGCCCAGCCCAGGCTTGCCCTGGGACTGGGGATGGAGAGGAGAGGACCCTGGGGGTCTGTTGGCGTAGGGGGGCAGGCTGTTGGGGTGCTGCAGCTGCTGAGGGTTGGGGGCCTGGTTCTGGTTTTGCTGCTGTTGGACCTGGGGCATCATCTGCTGCTGTTGCTGCTGCTGTGGAGAGCTCATCATACCTCCTCCGCCCTGTTGCATCTGCTGCTGGAACTGGTGGTGCATGTGGTGCTGGGGGGGCATGCCTCCACCCTGCTGCCCCTGCTGGAGCTGTCCTTGTTGGGGCCCGGCCCCGGGGCTGGGGCCCATCCCTGGCTGTGGGCCTGGAGGTAGACTGCTGGGCTGTGTAGGGGTCTGGGGCGTCGGGGGCTGGGTCCCCACCGAGGTGGGGGTGCTGGGGGCTGTGGTACCGTTGTTCCCCGGGGAGGGCAGCCCTCCCACGGGGCCTCCTCCCCCGGCCGGCTGGCCTACCCTCTGCATGCTGGCCATCCTCCTCCTCAGCATCTGGGCCTGCTGGAGGCGGTGCTGCAGCTGCTGCTGCCTCAGCTTGTGCTTGATGTTGAGGCAGAAGGGCACAGGGCACTTGTTCTCCTGGCAGTGCTTGGCGTGGTAGCAGCACAGGGCGATCAGCTGCTTGCAGATGGGGCAGCCTCCGTTGGTCTTGCGCTTGCAGCCCTTGGTGTGCTGCACCACGCGCTTCATCTTCTGGCAGGACGGCAGCGAGCAGTTGGCGTTGCGGCACTGGCAGGCGTGGACCAGGGACTGGATGCAGCGCTGGATGCTGAGGCGGCGCGAGTCTCCAGGGCTCTGGGTGGCAGCGGCGGCCTGGCTGTTGCTCTCGTCGTCCAGACCCAGACCCAGCTTCTCCATCTTGTGCTCGTGGCCCTTGGTGTTGTAGCAGGTGCCGCACAGGTCATAGTCCTGGGGAAGGAGGGAGAGGGTCAGTATTTATGTATATTATCTGTGAATGAGGAGTTCAACCATATGCCCTTATTCCTGAACATCTCATACTCATACCATTAAAATATAACGATCCAATGTCTAATGCTTTACTGAGCCAAACTATGTAACCCTATCTTCATTCTTATATTTCTTTCCCTTCTTCTCACCTACTCTCTCAATCTCATGGAACTGAATCCCACCCCAACCCCCAACTCCAACCTCCCTCCCTCCCGTATCCGTCCTCCCTCCCTCCGTCATCCATCCTCTCTCCCTCCTCCCTCATCTTTCAACCCCCCTCCATCATTCCTCCTCTCCATCCCCCTCTCCCAACCTTATCCCTCATCTGTCCATCCCCCCTCCCTCCTCCCCCCCCTCCTCACCTCGCAGACGGTGCAGTGGAAGCGTGTCTCCACGTGGTGCTTGCACTCGTTGCAGGTGTAGACGAAGCGGTCCTGGCTCTGGTTGTGCAGCTCCACCAGCATGCACATGGAGCTCCACTTAGCCCTGCGCAGCGAGCTGAACTCCAGGTGCTTGTCCCGTGCCAGCGTCAGGAAGGCGTCGCGCCCATCCATCAGGTCGCACGCCATCAGGGGGTCGGGGTCCGTGATGGGGGGCAGGGAGTTTGCCGTGGGGGCAGCGATAAGGCGGATCACAAAGAACACCTGCAGAGGAAGATACGAGAGGATGAGAGATAGTGATGATACCGGCGGCTTTTTGTGTGTGTACACTTTAGTAATTGCTAGGAGTCATAAGGTAAGGTTTTACTATTACAACAATATACAGTTAGATCCATAAGTATTTGGACATTGACACAATTTTCATCATTTTGGCTCTGTATACCACCACAATGGATTTGAAATGAAACAATCAAGATGTGCTTTAAGTGCAGACTTTCAGCTTTAATTTCAGGGTATTTACATCCAAATCAGGTGAACGGTGTAGGAATTACAATACATTTTATATGTGGCCCCCCCCTTTTTAAGGGACCAAAAGTAATTGGACAATTGGCTGCTCAGCTGTTCCATGGCCAGGTGTATGTTATTCCCTCATAAAGGGAGTTCGTTATTTCATTGACAAGGAGCAGATAAAAGGTCTAGAGTTCATTTCAAGTATGGTATTTGTGTTTGGAATCTGTTGCTGTCAACTCTCAATATGAAGTCCAAAGAGCTGTCACCATCAGTGAAGCAAGCCATCGTTAGGCTGAAAAATCAAAACAAACCTATCAGAGAAATAGCAAAAACATTAGGTGTGGCCAAATCAACTGTTTGGTACATTCTTAAAAAGAAAGAACGCACTGGTGAGCTCAGCAACACCAAAAGACCCGGAAGACCACGGAAAACAACTGTGGTGGATGACAGAAGAATTCTTTCCCTGGTGAAGAAAAACCCCTTCACAACAGTTGGCCAGATCAAGAACACTCTCCAGGAGGTAGGCGTATCTGTGTCAAAGTCAACAATTAAGAGAAGACTTCACCAGAGTAAATACAGAGGGTTCACCACAAGATGTAAACCATTGGTGAGTCTCAAAAACAGGAAGACCAGATTAGAGTTTGCCAAAAAACATCTAAAAGAGCCTGTACAGTTCTGGAACAACATCCTATGGACAGATGAGACCAAGATCAACTTGTACCAGAATGATGGGAAGAGAAGAGTATGGAGAAGGGAAGGAACTGCTCATGATCCAAAGCATACCACCTCATCAGTGAAGCATGGTGGAGGTAGTGTTATGGCGTGGGCATGTATGGCTGCCAATGGAACTGGTTCCCTTGTGTTTATCGATGATGTGACTGCTGACAAAAGCAGTAGGATGAATTCTGAAGTGTTTCTGGCAATATATCTGCTCAGATTCAGCCAAATGCTTCAGAACTCATAGGACGGCGCTTCACAGTGCAGATGGACAATGACCCGAAGCATACTGCGAAAGCAACCAAAGCGTTTAAGGCAAAGAAGTGGAATGTTCTGCAATGGCCAAGTCAATCACCTGCCCTAAATCCAATTGAGCATGCATTTCACTTGCTAAAGACAAAACTGAAGGGAAAATGCCCCAAGATCAAGCAGGAACTGAAGACAGTTGCAGTAGAGGCCTGGCAGAGCATCACCAGGGACGAAACCCAGCGTCTGGTGATGTCTATGGGTTCCAGACTTCAGGCTGTCATTGACTGCAAAGGATTTGCAACCAAGTGTTAAAAGTGACAATTACATTTATGATTATGTTAGTTTGTCCAATTATTTTTGGTCCCTTAAAACTCTAGACCTTTTATCTGCTCCTTGTCAATGAAATAACGAACTCCCTTTATGAGGGAATAACATACACCTGGCCATGGAACAGCTGAGCAGCCAATTGTCCAATTACTTTTGGTCCCTTAAAAAGGGGGTTCACATATAAAATGTGTTGTAATTCCTACACCGTTCACCTGATTTGGATGTAAATACCCTGAAATTAAAGCTGAAAGTCTGCACTTAAAGCACATCTTGATTGTTTCATTTCAAATCCGTTGTGGTGGTATACAGAGCCAAAATGATGAAAATTGTGTCAATGTCCAAATACTTATGGACCTAACTGTACTTAACAGGGAATGCTTCAGGTCCAGAAATCTGTGAGTACAGGAGTTTGTGTGTGTGTACAGGAGAGTGTGTGTACTCCGGTACCAAATTGCTACTCAAACAAAAAGGTAAAATACCAGATATTCTGAAGTTACAGTAGTACCGAATCTACACCAGTACCCATGCAGAGTTGGGAACTTTTTAACGCAGTGCCAATCTTAAAAGTGCCAATCTGAAAAGATGCCGGCATGGTGACAAGCAGCTTTTGCTGCGGGGGCTGCACTAAAACTTGTCGACAAGATAAATGGAAAGACCCAGGTATAGAAATACTTGGGTGTGAGGCAGATGACCAGGAATTATATTGGATAACCAAAAACTAATTTGCAAATGCAATACCTAATACTGGGGAATACGAATGGAAAGGGCACAACAGGGTAAACTCATATTTACAGAGGCTTTTATATTACATAGTTTGCAAAAATGTGTGTGTTGGGGTTTGGGATGTATATTTACATTATTAATTATATTAAGTTTAACATTTTAATGGTATTGGTACCGACTACTCAAATTTTGGTACAATGACAACCTTAGTGTGTGTACAGGATAGAGTGAGTGTGTATAGGAGAGTGTTAGTTTGTGTGTACAGTAGGGCTAAAACGACTTTTTCAGTAAAAGATAGTTTACAAATATTTCTGGTGTCGACAAGTCGTTTGATTTAATTTGACTTATTTTAAGGGGCCAACAAGAATGCTATTTGATCAGTGCAATGCTGTAGCGCTAGACGGTAATGCTCCCGTATGCAATCCAATAATAGACGAGACGACACGGTGCTTATGAGAATGTCGGAGTGCAAACGAAGCCGAACTAGCAGTGTTTTACAAAATGTCAAACAATAAATGCTGTTGTGTGTAATACATGCAGGGTGGAACTTTCATTTCATGGGAGCAAAACGTGGATGTGGAAACATCTCGTCACGAGGACATAACTAGCCGGGATAGCTGTTAGCGACACCAGTTGATAAAAACCCTCTATGAAATGAGCTAGCTGTATGTTTACTCTGCATGTTTACTCTTTACGCTCTGCCCTCCTACGTACTTCCGCTCAATTTTGATTTTGCTTCTGTACTAGGTCTGGCCATGAGGTACGTAAGTCAGATGTCTCCGGTTGATTTTCTACCGGCCAATCAGCGAACAGAGGGAGTGGCTGTCGTGCGCTAGTTTGTGTTGAAGTTCCCTAATGGCGGCGGAGAAAGATGCGAGCGAAGCCATTCGGTCCGTTGTGGCGACGCTGCCGAATATCCAGAAGCTAAAGCCAGAGCAATAAACAAGTTTTGCTGAGTTTTGTTGGTGGCCATGATGTTGTGGCCCTCCTCCCCACGGGGTTCGGGAACAGTTTGATTTTTCAGCTACGGCAGCTAGCTCTGTTACAGTAGTGGTGAAGGAATTGGCTAAGGCGAACGCTAGCGATTGGTTATGGCAAATCAGAGTGGCTCTGGGCAGATCCAATAGTTTTAAACTTCAACAGAGTACCCGCCTACAAGGAAGTCAACGATTGTCAATGGAGCGAGGCCAGAATCTCTGTACAAATGAAATGTACGAGAGTCTGGTTAGGACCAGGCTAGCTCTCACTATGAAACCGGCAAGAATCAAGCGCGTCTCCCCTGGAAATCTTAGTCGAGCCTGCCACTTATCAGCCAATCAGAAAACAGAAAGGGGCTACACAATAGCCAATCAGGAAATAGCACTATTGTATCTGGGTAAGATTTAAAGCAACAACCAATGAAAAAAAGCATATCCTGGAATTGTTCACGTGATTCTGATACAACACTTTGAGCACAAAGTCATGATCTCCTGTTTTAATGTTACAACAAATTCACAACTTGTTTGACACAAACAATGACAACTTGACCGCTGTTAGAAAAGATAATTAGCATCAGTTTTTCATGAGTGTCTGTAACTTAGCCAACAGTTTTACAGCCTGTTCACTGAAAACGCCTGCTCAGAACAAGTCTTCTAGGCCTAGTCATATTTTGGTTATCATTCGATGACTGACATATTGTCACATTATAAACATCTCTCTCCAAATAGGCTTAATAATTTATTAGCACTAAATAAATTTAAGTGTATTGCATAGTCGCTGTTATAGGTCACTTTTAAAATCATGTCATATTTTATAATTATATCCTGGCCATGGATGCATTAATCATTGCATCTGTCTTTCAAAGATGTCAGGTAAAAAGCAATTAGGGGGGGGGGGGGGGGGGGGGAGAGAATGTCACTGTTGCCTGTCTTCAAAACTTGAGAGCCCTGTGAAAGCGATCTAGCATAAGGTGTCGGGACCATTTTTTATCGTAACATTAGAAAGGATGAGAGGAAATGCGATGACTTACGAAATGTATAGTTTATCCCAAAATAAAACATCTCATGTGACATACAAAAGGATATATTAGGCAGAGTGCGGCATCAGTTAACAAGTTACTTGTTAATACAGTTCAGTAAATAGTGAATGACACTGTCTTGACGATTAGTCGATTAATCGTTCTAATAACGATCTAACGGTACCAACATTTTTGTAGTTGATACCAATACCAGTGAAATTTCACAGTATTCAATACCATCTTCGATACCAAAGCAAAAAACTTAGATAGGTTACTGAACAACTCATTTGTTGACAGTAACAGTCACCTACAATATCTAAGGCTGGAGCCTACTTATGACAACAGAACATTAAAGAGGTCATTGACTGCAAAACTGAGTTTACCTTGTCATAGTTGAATAACGACAGTTCTGTGGGTAAAACGGACATACAGTGAACCTCAAATTCCATTGACAACTCTTTCCTATGCAAATCTCACAATTTGAAACTCCCGCTGTAAAACGGCCGGTTTCCAAAAAAACACCTTTGTAACGTCACAAAGGTGGCTCCATCTTTTTTGGCTGTGGTCTGTACCTCTGTCACGCCCCAATCTCAGGGTTCGCATAGATCAGACACTAGTTTAGCTGCGCGCTGCTCTGTGTACTTGAATTACAAAGAAGAAAGTCTTTCAATGATATTGAAAATGGACCACGGTCGTAAATGCAGTGTTCCAGGCTGTACAGGGAAAGCTGACACTTTTCATAGTCTTCCCAAGGAACCAAACACTCGACGGGCATGGTTGATGTTTGTCTATGAGAAGATCCCTGTGAAGTTCAGCACTCAATTTTTCATTTGCTCAAACCATTTCACCAAAGACAGTTTTGAAAAAAGATTTCCTAAGAAGCTGTTGCTGAAAAGAGGTGCTGTTCCGACCGTATGCTCATCACAACCCAAGCTGTAGGTATTATTTTGTCGCTAACAGTTATTAGCAATGCTAACGTCTCCTGTATCTAGCATAGGTAGAATGTGTGATGATTTAGTTTATTGGAAATGGGGCTAACGTTATTTAATTTACCCTTTTTTTTTAGATCAAATTTTTTCATTTTCCTGACTGTGTATCATTCGAATAAATAACCTCTGTTGTCATGTAAATCTACAATTCACAATGCATGTTTGGCTATGTTGCGTCTTTGTTCCGCAGCTTCGCTCGTTGTAAACCACCAATCAGCGCGCAGCTCTTCTAAATATTTATGAGCATACCATAAAAGGGAGAAAACCTCCCGTTTTATTCTAGGGATATTTCACAGGGTTGCATTAGGTCGCATAGAACAGCACCCGGGCCATTTTCAGCCCAACCAATGTTACATACCCTATTCGGAGACCTTAAGGAACAGTGTGAAATACCCTATAAAATCAGTCAATGACCCCTTTAATACAATCACAATGCATTTAGGCTTAAAGGCAAAAAAAAGTGTGTGGACTGAGTGTAGACCAGGGGTGGGGAACCTTTTTTCTGCCAAGGGCCATTTGGATATTTATAAAATCATTCGGGGGCCGTACAGAATTATCAACTTAAAAATGTGCCTGCTATATTTGGTCAAACATTTAATTAACTCACCCCTAATTTGATGGCTGGAACTGCTTCTCTTTGGTGAGGTTTGTGATGTTAGCTGGCACGGATGCAGCCTGCTTTGACTAGGGGTGCATCGAACATTTCTTGGGGGGTATCATGATTACGGAAAGGGATCGTATTATTTTTTATAAAATAAAAAATAGGGTCAAGCTTCCAAGGCAACAGTCAAACCCATCACATCATTACACAAACAGGCCTTGAAAATAATGGATCAGAAACCAACAATGTGGCACCACTGTTTGATTTTACAGAAATACAAGCTTTTTAATTTTGATAGTTTTATGAAGTTCGCTTTTCTTAAACTGACTTTTAAATGTTCCAATAATTTAGCTCCAGCCGTACTCTGTCCTTTTGTGACAAAAACAAATACAAGAAGAGTGGCCACTAGGGGGGCAGTGGGTGGCAACTGCATAGTAGAGGTGCGCAAAAACACTTTCGGCCAATCATGTTTTTCAGTGATAGGGACCCATTTATGGAATAATTTACCAACTGAAATAAAAACACAAACCGAACTGAAAACATTTAATAAAAGGTGAAACACTGGCTGAAAGAAAACCAAACATGTAGCCACTAAGTCAGGTACAATGTATTCTGGGTTTGATTTGCTAGAAAGGAATTCTACAGTTAATGCGAGCACGCGAGCGAAAGTTTTTGGTACATTGGTACGCAACTCTGCGCGCCTCCACGGTCCTCTTCCACATATTAAAATAGTGCTGCTGCCAACAAATAATGCACCTAATAATATGGTTCCTGCAGTGCCATGGCGGGCAGGAACCATATTATTCCCCACCCGTGGTGTACACATTAAGTGAACTCTGCAGATGACTGTTTGTTCATTTGTAGAGCTCCAAAATAAAAATGTTGAACATTATTTATAAAAAGGAGAACAAGTGGATTCAACACGCTTCATGGGCCTCTTAAAATGTTGATCGCGCTATCAGCACAAAATGTAAATATACATCTCAAACTCCAAAATACAAATTTCGGCTAACCACGTAATCTAAAAGCTTCTGTAAAAATGTGTTAACCCTGTTGTGCCTTCTCCTTTCATATTCCCCAGTATTACATTTAGTCATTTTTAGTCATTAGTCATGGTATTAGGTATTGCATTTGGAGTATGCCGCAAACCATAAAGGACATGAACGGGGATGTTTGCGGTGATCAACAATGTTCTCATTGTCATTTGCCTCACACCCAAAGTATTTCCATACATGGCTCTTCCACTTTTCTTGTCAACAACTTTAAGTGGAGCCCCTGCAGGATTAGCTGCTTGTACAAGTGTTGCCAATTTATCAACTTTGTCGGTAGATTGACTTTTCGCCTTCCCTAGTGACAAAAAAAATCCCATCTAGCGACCAATCGAGTGATTTGTGAGCTACTAGCGACTTCTGGAGAGATTTGTTGGCAACACTGTGCTTGTCAGTGTCCGACTCTGCATGGGTACTGAGTATATCCAGTACTCGGTACTATCGTAACTTGAGAAATTCTGGTATTCTACAGTTTTTTTTGTTTGAGTACTGACTTGGTACCGGAGTACCGTTTTTTGTGACAACACTAGTGTGTATACAGGAGAGAGAGTAATACCTCCTTGTGTTTCTCCATGGTGGCGTAGAGCTTCTGGGAGAGGTCATTGGACACGTTGGGCATCCCCGGCTTCTTCTTGTTGGCTCGACTCAGACTGCTCTTGTTCTTGCTCGTCTTTTTACTGTTCTTCTTTTTGGCATTCTTGCTGTCACCTTTCGTGGCCTTAAAGAGAGAGGGGGGGAGTTTAGATGAACATTGATTCCTGTAGTCTATTCCACAGCTTCTCTGCTGTGTTCATTCGATATGGCAGCAAACCCCATTAGTCTACCTAACCTCGCCTCAGGCGTGCTTGCGGACACCAATACCATAGCCCTCCCCTCCTGCCGTGTCCCAGCGCTTCCCACTCACATCGATGCTCTCGCTGGAGGTGCTGTTCTCCTCCCTCTTGCGCTCCTCCTCCTCCTGCTCCAGCTCCTTGATGCTCTCCTCCAGCACGTTGGGCCAGAAGTCGCCCTCAAAGTATGGCAGCTCCTTGGCGCTGGTGAGACGGTCCTCCGTCGCCTGCTTGAAGATGTCCTGAAGATGGGAGAGAGCGAGAGAGAGAGGGATCAATCAACGAGCCGACGGTATAGATTGTGTATTGGCAGTAGGGATGGGCGGTATGGCCTAAAATATGTATCGCAGTATAATTCTGAAGCACAGACAGTACCGGTATATATATCACGATATATTAGTTTTCCTTAAACTTTCATGACAATGTAATCCGCACCGCTGCGGCTAATCTACCGCACTCGGACGGATTTGGTTGGGGTACGAAGAGTGTGCTTTTTTCAGTGCTTTGCAATGGAAGAAGAGCTAATATGTAGCTTTCAACAGTATGGGAAACTTCGTTCAATATTTGTAGAGAGCTAGCTTTAACAAATTATTAACCTACATGGCTGAATACTCGATTCTGTTGGACCACAATACACATTTCACAATACCAACCTGGCATCATTGCTTGCATGGCTACTCTTCCATGCAGCATTACGTCATGTTGTGTCATACAAAGAGAACGGGATACTTCATCTGTGCAATACTGATGATGAGGATGTGGAAGATTGCCTGCGATGTTCGCTTAGATTGATTGCAATATTTGCATTTAAGTTCCGTGCGGTAATTTTATGCTGTGCCCGGTGTGAATGGGGTTGTGATAAATCTTATTTCTGGAAGGCTCTACCGTGGTTAGCACGGTATACGGTGGAGTCAGGTGGCTGAGCGGTGAGGGAATCGGGCTAGTAATCCAAAGGTTGCCAGTTCGATTCCCGGTCATGCCAACTGACGTTGTGTCCTTGGGCAAGGCACTTCACCCTACTTGCCTCGGGGGAATGTCCCTGTACTTACTGTAAGTCGCTCTGGATAAGAGTGTCTGCTAAATGACTAAATGTAAATGTAAATAGTAAAAATCCATATCGTAGGCCAAATTCATACCAGTATATTTCTATACTGTTCTTACCGCCCACCCCCTAATTGGCGGCCCTTTGTAGGACAATCTGTGCCAATTATTCATTCATCCTCCTCTCCACACACACACTGACCTTGTAGTCATGTACAATGCGCTCGGCAACAGCCTTGTCCAGCATCTTCTTGTACCACTCCTGCAGTCGTTTGGGCTTGGGGATCTTCTGGTCCATGGGGTGACAGTGGAAAATGTAGTCGTCACCCTCACTGGGAGGGCATGCCCAGATGTGGCCTGTGGTATACCTGATAGGAACGAGAAGAGGATTTCGTTTAGGAGGTGCAGTTAACTTAAAATAATCCATAGGTCAGGGGGCAACCAGTGGATTTTGGTTGTGTTTCTTTTAAAAGTTCATGTTTTGGCTCAAAAGAACGTGTATTGTGCAGCATCTCTCACCCCAGCCTCTTGACATACTCCAGGTAGCCTATGAGGATCTCGTGGTAAACACCTGTGCGCAGGTGTCGAGGCTGGAAGAAGTGCACACTGTCCAGATAGGAGATGTAAACCCGTCTCTGATTGGGCGGCGGGCAGTCCGAGCCGTACTCCTGCACGTGCATGCCGAAGAAGCAGACGTCGGCTCCGTCAATGTCCTCGAAGGCAAACAGAGCCTTGGTCCTGTAGGGGAAGGACTCGCACATCTCCCCACTATCCACAAACCTGGAGGGGGACGGGGGAGACGGTCAGCGAGCACGCCAGCACGCACAACACTGTTTATTCACTGTCTCAGAACGACACACAACTGGAGGTGTATTAAAAATGAATCTCTCTTTCCCCTCAAATCATACACTGAGACAAACAGTACGCCTTCCTCTTTAGTGTAAATTTGACCCAGGAAGGACAGTGACCCCTGACCCCCTCCCTCACCTGGACTTCATGCCCGGCTTGACCTCCACCACCTTGTCGGAGACGTGGACCACACGTATGGTGACGTCACCAGACTCTGGGTGGTTCAGGCGCTTGAGGTAGTCGTTCACCCGTGTCTCCAGGAAGGTGCCCAGCTTTGTCTGGGGGAGCCCTGGGAGAGACAAAGGCCGAGGGGAGGGAGGAAGAGAGAGGAGAAATGGAGAGAGAGAGAACAGGAAAGAAGGAAGGAAGATGAGAGAAAGAGAGAGCATGTTTAGGAGACCAGCCACATGTTTGGAGGAAAAGCCAGCTCGGTCCAGTATGGATCAGGGGGTGTAACTGTCACGTTCTTCAGAGTTGAGGGGTTGACTACCTAGGTCTTCTGACATTTAAAGCCCAGGTACGAGACACTAATCTCTGAGGCAGACTAAAGGGCATGTCAGTAGCACACAAACATGTGACAGCAGCTCAACTGCTCCACAGTAAGTCTTCTAGGCACTTTGTCACTCCTTCAAGCGAAGTCTGAAATAGCGCGATGACTGCATCAAAGGGGCTTTTCTGACCTTAAAAAGGAGTCAAATAACGAGAGTTCACCAGCAGGACTGATAACAAGAGAACTGGTTAGACCAGCTCGTTGCTTTGAATATCAGGGCCGAGGATGCCAGTGGGGGGGTAGACAGACTGGATATCAACACACTACCCTCATAGTCCGTCCCACTTTTGACATACACACTCCATGCTCTCAGTGAGTGACGGCTGACAGGTTTGAGCTGATTGGTTCGTCTCTGGAAGTGTCAGCCTACCTGTGGCTTCCTAAAACCATCAGCTTCATTAGGTGAAGAAGAACGGGGATCACTGAGTATATCACCAGGGAAAAGGATGAGGTACACCAAAAATGCTCATAAAAAGTAGCATAACAAGAAACAAAAAATGAGCTACAATCATTTCCCGCACGATATTTACAAAGGCTGGAAAGTCGCTAGTCATTGTGAAGTAAAAAAAAAAAAAAAAAAGATTTGATAAAATCTCTTGGAAGAGACATAAAAAAGACAAAAAAGAAAAAGGTAGTATCGGACATTCATTAAACTGCCTGAGAAAACCGCAAAAAGGCTGTGAAAAATTGAATTGAGAAAAAGGACCCTAGGCCTTTCAGAGTGTAGCTACAGGCCTGGAAGACATGAATGAAACCAAACCACGAGGCTGCCTGGGAGTCTGGCAGCAGTGCGCTAGTCAGAGGACAGGCTTCTGAAAGGAAAAAACAAGTTTGGTTACAGGTAACATTTTTGTTGGGGGGGAGGGGGGGAGACACAGAGGGAGTGGGTTGGTTATGGGAAAAAGAAAGAGAAAAATATATTTTGTGTGTTTTGTTGATCCACTTGGTCTCGCAAGCTGTGTGTGGTTCTCCCATGGCAAGAGGACTGCCACCGAAAAAAGAGAAGAAAAAAAAGAACGATTTCTTAAACGGAAAATGGTCCCTGTGAACCCAGAGGAAAACATTTTGTACAAAGATTCAGTGTCCGTCAAAGGCAAATAGTGCGTTTGCTCTTCACAGGAAATAATTGCTATACTTGTGGCCAGTGGGCTTCCAAAGAGATTAGTGTGTGTTTGTGTATGTGTGTGTGTGTGTGTGTGTGTCTTAGTTAAAACACTGAAGTCTGGGACAGCGTGGAGATTAGAACACAAAAGTTTAAGCGAAAGAGAGGGAGGGGAAGGGGAGGACAGACATGGACGGACACCCCAATGAGTGATGGTTGTAGATGCGCGCCCCCCGTTTTTCACTTACTCCACTTACTTTTGGCCGCGTACTTGTTCTCTTTTCGTGTCTTATTAGCCTTTTTAAGGCAACTGTCACACACAAAGCTGAGGAGAGGGGAGAACAAGAGAGACTGGATTGATTTCCATGTTGCCATTTATCTCTGACAGTCAATCGTGTCTGAGAAATGACGCCATTCACGGCGGCAATTTGTCATATAGGACTGGATAAGATGGAGTGTGATGTCGGAATGTTTAGTATGTGTATGAAGGCAGCTTGGCTCACCCTGCCGGCCATATGGTGTCGTTATGAAGGACACAAATCTGGTGCATTTTACGACCGCAGTCATTACATTCCACAAGCCTACACAGAGAGAGAAAGTGAGGGAGAGAGAAAGAGAAATGGAGAGAGAGAAAAGTCCGGAAACAAAAAGAGAGGAACAAAGGCCATTAAGCTGTGTGTCATTCATCATAGAAACAATCATTCTTTATTTATTTTTTTAAGAGGGATCTTCAATGAAGTTGGATAATCTGGTGCTTGAAGACAAACAATCCACTGTGCTTTAATACCTTCTATCTGATGACAAGACACTAACCACAACAACAAAAAAAAGAGATGAGGACGTACAGTTCGGGGTCAAGGGTGTCATTCTTCTTCCTCTGAAACTGCTCTTTGCTGATGGACCTGGGAGAGATGGGGGGGGGGGGGGGGGGGCATCAGAAAACAACCATCTAACACCCTCTGCTGGTCATACACATTCATAGTAACAGGCTCGGTTCCACACACAATAAAATCACACTGGCAAAAAGAATAGAATTATATTATCTTAATTATTAAATTGAGACCTATGGACAAATATAACATTAGAAGCCTGTGGGCAAGGAGGAAAACGTCTAAAAAGTAGTAGCTAAAAATAGAGGGAAAGCAAAGAAGGATGAACCCTGCATTTACAGGGTTGAAAGAGGAAAGGTTTTTACTCTAAATGTCACTAGTAAGATGGAGAATATAGTAAGACGGTAGAGTAAGAAGAGGACAATCCTTCAGAAGATAAAACAAAAGTTTAAATAATTCAACTAAATCAGAACATCTTCACAAAGACCAGATATTATTCAACAAGATGGGCTGTAAATAAGTCTATGTGTTTATATGGGGAGTAGAGTAGGGTATTTGGATAGGGGGGTTGTGGTACTCACGTCTGAGGTTGGGAGGGGTCGTCTCCTAGCGACACGCTCTCGCCCTGGATTTCGTTGAAACACTTCTCACAGAAGTGGTACCTGTCAGCAATAAGCCCATATTGTGGTGAACTACACCGTTCGCCAACAGCACAGCCAATCACAGAGTAGGCACGAGGAAGCAGCCACCAATCAGGGCAGGGCAGGGTAGGCCAGGGGGGCCAGGCACACAGGAGATGGCAAGGTCGTCGCCAGGTAGCAGCCAATCATGATGCAGGTTTTTTGTGTGGGCGGGAGTTTGATTTTGCACGTAAATTTCGGAGTGGATGATTGGTCACACCAAAGCAGGCCAATGCAGACATCACAAGCGTTAAAAAGGAGGGAGAGAAGGGAAGAAGGGAAAGGGGGATGTGGGAAGGGAGGGTAAAAGGAATATTAAAATAGCGTGAAATAAATCGTTACAGGTCAGATGAGGACAATAGAGGGATGGAAAGGAGAGAGGGAGGTAGGTATGGATGGAAGGAACATGAACAACATCCAATAAGAGACAGACAGCCAAGGCAAAAGCAGAGGTTAGCGTTGTACACCCTAGCGGGCAACACTCAACATTACAGTAACACAGCTAACAGGTGAATCTGCTGGGTGTCAGAGGGGACAGGAGAGAGGGGAGAAGAGGGGGAGGAGGCTGGCAACATAAAAGACGGTTAAAGAAAACAAGTAGTAGTGGTTGCAAGAGACCCATCATCTCTTCAGTCCATTTATAAGGAGGGTACCCATCTTGTCAACATTGGTGAGGCTGTCCTTTCCCCTAACAGCTCTGATGTATTAATAATTTAATAAAATAATATCTAACGTGAGATTTTATTTCATTTCAGAGTTTTGCGTACTAAATAGCACAAACGGGTTTAGGACCCAAAATGGACAAGTCCAGGTACCCCCTTTAGAAATGACCAACAAATGGGGGAAAAAAAGAAGGTGGACAATGAAGATGAGAATGGTGGCAGGGTAACCAGTTAAAGCCAAATTAAAACTTCACTAATTAGTGATTGAACAATGCTGTATTACAGAATATCATTGTGCTTAATGTCACTCGGGTATAAGCCCATTGCCCTGTGTGTGTGTGTGTGTGTGTGTGTGTGTGTGTGTGTGCGCGCAGAGGTGAGGTCAGGTTAGGTGTGATCTGTTTGTCTGCGCCCCTTACCTGTTCTGGTAGCTAAAATAAGCAGCGTCTCGTTGGATGGTGCATAACTGTTTTCCATAGCAGCATAGAGTTTGGGGGGAAAACTCAAGCTGTACCATGGAAAAGAAGAGAGAAGGGGAGGGGGGGGGGAGGCACAGAGCTTAGTAAGATGTGGGCAGATTCCGACACAAAACTGCATGGTGTTATTGATATGATGGAGAGAGAGAGGTGTGAGATGCCATCGTTCACTGATGTTACAAACACACGCGCGCGCTCGCGCACACACACACAAACTCCCTCACCTTCCGCCCGCAGCAGTAGCCCATGCCCTGCATGACGGGGTCGATCTCCTGCTCGAACACCTCGGCCAGCTTGGAGCAGTACTTGTAGACGCGCGACGTCTTGCGGTTGTACAGCCAGGCGTTGTTGAACATGAGCCAGATGTCGTCCACATACTGCCAGGGCTCCTGGTACTGGCCCGTGTCCAGCTTCCTCTTGATGGTGGACAGGTCCATGGGAGTCTTCACGATGTCAAAGTAGTCCTGGTGATGGGAGGCGGAGGGAGGGGGCAAGTCCAGGAGCGGGGGGGAGGGAGAGCAAACGGAGGTGGACCCGAGGCGGTGGAGTGGTCAAACGTGGGAGAGGAGGACATGAACGTGGTCATCGCGGCGGCGGGCCGAGAAGGTCCAGGCGGGGCCGGGGCAGAGGAGAGAAGAGGGTGCGGGGGGACAATGTTGAGAGCTGCAGAGAGGAGGTTCATGTGCAGACAGAGAGACATGACAGCTTCTCCCCTTCAACCCTCCGCTTTGCACCCAGACTCCCCCTGCTGCAGCTTATCTTGGGGGGACGGGACGGGGGGGGACGACAACACACAAGCTGGGGACATGCCGACTCATCCTGGTACCAGCATAAAGGTAGGTCCGGAGACATTTTACAGGGGGCGTATTGACGTTCACAAGTGAGGAGTCAGGAGCTAGGACCCAGGAGCTAAGACCCCGGCAGAGAGATAACTCAACTACTTTGGTCTAGGTGCTACTCAAGAGTCTGCAGTCATTTAGTGGGGTCTGGGTGCAGAGGTGAGGTCAACAGAGCAGACAAGATTCACACTGTGGAAACACTAGTTGGTACACACTCTCTTATTGGCAGCTTTTGGCGGTTGGCCTTGCTGAGCCAGCGGTGAGGGTGGCAGCATGGCACAGTCAAAGCCAAGGGCACAGAGAGGCATGGCACAGACAAGGGGATTGGGAGGGAGGGGGTAGGGGTTGGTGTTGGAGGGCACAGCAAAAGGTCTCTCCGTCACCCTGGAGCAAGAGATGAGACCTTTTGGTCCGACCAGCAACGGTTACGCCATGGCAGCCAAGCGATGACGTTCCTTCCTTAACAGATGTGCTCGTTGTCGTACGGGTGAGGTCGAGTCCGCATTCAGAAGAGGCTTCCGGGGTGATGATTCAAATGTAATTTATTTACAGGGGCAGTGCACATTAATAAACATGATTGCAAATGTGCCAGAATTAGCCAAATGGATATTTTTCATCTGTAGACCGGAAATCATGCTGGTTATTTGAGATAAGTTACGCTTAAGTGTTTGATTATGAAAAGCCTTGTGGCATTTCTAGATCTGTATCAATAGCTACCATGATACAAAGCCATGGATATATTACATCATTTAATGGCAAATTCTCAGTATGTAGGTTTCATTCTGATCCAGTGAGAAGGGGAGGGGGGGTGGGGGGTACTGGGGTGGAGAGATGTGCCAACCACATACCTCTTCAGGCCTATAATAGAATAGTATGTTCAAAACCATCAAAAGTGGAATAAGCGTTCCAGCATGTGGTACAACTGACTAGCTATCCAAATACAGTCAACATGTGGCCTTTGACTGGGACATGTATTCAGGCTTGTACCTCTAAAGGCTGGAGGACTGAGAGTTGGCACACCTCAACACACAACTGAACACACACCTCAACACGCAACTAAACACACCACTCAACTCCAACACAGTACTGACTACTGGCGAGGAACTGACTAGGAAGCTATGAGTGAGACGAAAACAACAAAACCGTAATACAAATTAAAGTCTACGAAAGCAAAATAAAAAGCTTGGAAGCATAAAAAAGGCAATTAACTAAAAATAGGAGTATGGAACATGATAAAATAAAGCAAAAAAGGCTATGAACATTCTTTGGGAGGCCTCTACAAGTCAACTTTATTCCCGTAGGATTTGGTTCATTGAAATGCTGAACGGTGATGTGCCAGTGATAAAATGGCGGCTTATTTTGCCTCTTTGATGAGTGATGAAAGAGAGAAAAAACAAACAACCATTAACTAGGCCCAAGGGGGCGGAGGGATACACAGCCTGGGCCAACACGCCCAGAAAGGTGATCTTCACACAGCTAAATCAACTGACTAAACTGCTGTTGAAAAGGACAATCAGCAATACAGCACATTTAAAATGAAAGTCTATGCCCATGTTAGAATGTTCATAGCCTTGCTTTGTTTTATCTTGTGGAAAAAGTGTTCTATTTTTGTGTATGCAGTGTAGGAAACTAACTAAAGCAGTCATGAGCTGTCACACAAACACACACACGCCTTCCCAACAACCTACAGTCCAACCAATTGACCTGTACGTGGTGTTCAAACTACCTGAGTAGAGACAGAACACACTCAATTCAACACATTCAAGTTACCACACATACACATTTCCAGGCACCAAATGTCAATCTCTCAACTTCTACACTTGTACGCATATCATGGCACTAAGATGGAGAAAGTGAAGGATGAAAGAAAAAGCAGTATGGCAAATAAAAGAAAGAGAGAAAGTGAGAACAAAAATAAAAAAACTAAAAAGGAGTTTTAGAGGGGAGCAAAATGGAGGCCAGCGCAGTCCCTTACCAGGTTAGTTTTGTTACTAGTTCGAATACGTACGGGTATTCCCAGTAACTGGGGGTCCACCGGCTGTCTGAAGGGCAGAGACTCTGGGTCCTGGCGGTACAGAGCCTCCAGGGTGGGCATGAGGGCCTGCCGCAGCTCCTCAGGCTTGAAGACTTGAGGTGGAAGAGGAAGAAAGATACGGAGGTGGGGAGAAAGAAAGGAGGGTTGAGAGGAAGTGGTTGCAAGAAGGGATAGATGGTGGAGAGAGAAAGAGACATTATATGAAGGAGTGGGGGGGAGGTGGAGGGGTTAACACATTCAAAATGTATTGTCATACATTAAAAAGGAACTAAAAGGATAAAACAGCTGCATTTCCAGAGATCCAATGAGATCGGTCTGGAGAGGGATGAGGAGGGCCGACTTACTCTTCTTCTTACTCTGAGCACTGGCAGGGGAGCTGTGCGTGCCTGAAGACCCCGACCCCTCCTCTTCCTCTTTGGGCTCCGTCTTAATCTCCGGCTTCCTGTCCTCGCTGGCCGTCCCCGACGACGAGGACGACGAGGACGTCGACGACGTCGAGGTGGACGTGTCCATAGGCTCGCCCTTGCACCCGTCGCCCGAGGGCTTCTCCTTCTTAATCTGACAGGACAACGGAACAAGACATCGTTTAGTCACTTGGCTGCACTGTTACGGCGTGGCATCGTTTGATTTCGACGATACGAAATCCTCTGATGCAATGTGACAGGGTAGGTGAAAGCATGTGCTTTCCCAGCCTTGTCGTTAGCATCACTGTCCCACTGGATCAGTGACGGGGAGGCAGGATGGACGGCAGGGATGGGGGACTGTCCTCGACCCACCTCTGGCTTGTCCTCCGTCTTGATGTCGGCCTGTCCCTTGCCCATCTTCCCGGAGGCTTTGCCCTCGCCCTGGGACTCGGCGTCCTCCTCGTCCTGCTGCTTCACGCCCATCTTGGACTCGCCGTGGGCGGGGCCGGGGGCGTCGGGCGGGGCCAGCTGGGAGGAGGGGTCAGTGCTGCTGACGGAGGCCGGTGTGGAGGCCTGGCCGTCGGCCGTCAGGGACGACTTCTGAGACAGCTGGAGAAAGAGGGGGAGGACAGAGTCAGAGACTGAATTTGAAGAAGGGAGAAGAGTGGAGGGGTGAGAATGAGTGAGAGAGAGCAGGTGCCTGTGGAGCAGGGACGTTGCCATGGGAACATAGGAGAGGCGTGGTCCTAATAAGACAGGAAGGAGCTGGGAGGAGGCAAAGAATGCCCTCTCACCCCCTGCAGATGCTATCCCCCAGCACCAAGCTGCTGAATGTAAACCAGGAGGGCTACTCACCGGTGTCCGTGGTAACTGAGTTGGCACATGTGCATTCTGGGTAGGCACAGACTGAGCCTGCCCCGTCTGGGGGCCTCCTGAAGCTCCGCCTCCATGTGGCTGCTGCTGCTGATTGGCCTTCTCAGAGTTCATCCCCTGCCCCATTGGCTGCGGCTGCTGCGAGCCAGGCTGTTGCTGGGGCTGCTGTTGCTGGGGCTGCTGAGGGGGTGCAAGCTGGGGGGGGTTGGGCGTGTGCGGCTGCGGCGTCTGCGAGCCAGGCAGCGTGGGCGGAGTCTGGTGGGGCGTGGGGGTGAGGCTGCGTGCCGGCGAGGGGGAGTTCTGTCGGATGGGCGGGCAGTGCGGGTGGGAGTTAGGCTGGGAGTTGGAGGATGGGGGCAGGTTGGAGGGGGGCCCTCCACCTACACTGGGGGGGCCCAGGGAGCCTGGGGGAGCCCCGGGGCCGGTGGCCGTGGAGCCTGGCTGGGCGGCAGGGCTGCTGACCGGTAGGGAGGGCGGCGTGGACATCTGGTTTTGCTGGGGAAGACCACAGGGACGAGGAGAGGAAGGTTAACAAAGGTTCAAAGCTCTAAGCCATCGTAACCAAAAGCATGCAACGGTCCTTATGTTGTGTTACCTGCGCCATGCCTCCTTGCTGACCAGGCTGGTTCATGCCCACAGGGCCAGCGCCAAGGCCAGGACTGGACCCAGGGAACTGTCCAGGAGGGAGGTACTGGTTCTGGAGCTGGCCCACATTGGGCTGGCCCATCCTTGCAGCAGCCATACCCATCTAGAAGAGAGTGAAGGAAAAGTATGGATATCTTACGATAGTTTGCGGGAACGACAATCTTGTATTTTGTCATTCGTACATCTTGAATTTTACATGAGGAAAATAGAAGACGCTCACCTGATTTAGCGGAGTTCCAAGAGGAAGGGGCGGGGTTGACCTCTGACCTAACGACTGCAGTCCCATCTGACCAAACTGGTTCATCCCTGCTGAGAGGACAGACAGACAAGATGAGTGCACACTTTAGACAAATACAACTTTTAGGTAAAGATGTGTCTTTTCATGAAATACTTGGTCCGATATATACCAAGGATTATTGTGTGTGTGTGTGTGTGTACCTGCAGGGTTCTGCATCCTGTTGACCATCTGACCAGGACCAGTGGGTCGGACCATGGAGGGCTCAGCATGGGGACCATCTAAAGGAAAGGAAAAACAAACGCGTGTAAAACACAACCAAAAGACTCGAACCTGAGTGAGTGTGTACTTGTGTTACAGAGCATCTAGTACCGTATTTTTCGGAAAATAAGCAGCATTTTCTATACACCGCACCCCACCAGAATGGGAGCTTTGTGTTTGCAAATCTGAGTATAAACCGCACTGGAACATATGCCGCACTTGATATGGGAACAATGATACCAAGCAATGCAGGAGTATAGGTGATCTTACAGCGTTCCGTTGTTTATCACACTTCGAAAACGAAAGTAAGTGCGTAATGTATGTTTTCTATTGCCCGGGAATTAACTAATATTCACCTTTAGACGCGTGAGTTCTAAATATTTCCGACGGTCCCCAAAGCGCAAGTTATTTTTCCGAAACGGTAGCTAGCTAGCTTTAGTTAGCTTCGGGGCTAAGTTAGCTAGCATAATACTTATAGCAATGCTACTACCTTGCTAGTGTTACTTGTTAGCCTTCTCATTAGTACATTTTGAAGACATACTAAAGCGTTTGTGGCATAGTTTTTGTCCATCGGAAAATATTCAGTTGGAATGTTCGAAATCGCATATATGCGACGTTACGCTGTGAGACCCGCATTCGAACGATCATATTTGTTCGATGCTACTCCTTAACGGGTTAAATTGCATTCACAAAAAAAGTATTTATACTGTTGTTTTGTTATAAAAACGTGCTATAAGCCGCATCGAAATATAAGCCTCACCACAAGAAAAATGTCAAATCGGTGTATAAACCGCAGCTATATTTTCTAAAAATGCGGTAACTGTGCGTGTGTATGTGAGCGTCCACTCACTTGGAGGCAGTCCGGTAGCCATAGGCGGCTGGCCCATGCCAGTGGGCCCCTGAGGCAGGCCTGTGGGCGGCATGCCAGGCTGGTTGGGCATCATGCCCTGCTTCTGCAGCCGCGTCCTCCTCTTCTCCTCCAGCTCCTTCTGGATCTTATAGATCTTCTCGGCTAACAGGTGGTAGTACTCCGCCTGGGACCGAGAGAGGAGGTATGCATTAGGGAGTATTTCCCCTCTCTAATATTATCACTCTACCTGTCTGTGCAACACCAAGACTCATTCATGTGATTGAGTGTGTCTGTGTGTGTGTGTCTGAGTGTGTGCGCCCGAGTGTGTGCGTACATGTGTTCTTACCCTTCTGTAGGCCAACTTGTACATGTGATTGAATGCGTGTGTGTATGTGTGGTAATAGTATTCCTACCCTGCTGTTGGCTGACTCGTACATGTCCCCCTCCACCTTCCTGGCGTAGGCCACCAGGTTCTCCATGCGCCGGTCCTTCAGCGCAGCCGGGTCCGGGGTGGGGAAGATGGCCTGCACACTGCTCACCCAACACACGCACAAACACAGAGAGACACATATAAGCCAAGTGGACACGGGTGTCCTCACCTGACCACACCTCCAACACTGCCTGGTTAACAAGGCCAGGTGAATTACCTCAGTGGCGCACGAGCGGTGTGTCTTGCCAGTCTGACAATAAGAGTTATCTTGTACACAACGCTTTTACTGTATTTTTCTACATCTTTGATGTATTCTGGCTGTGAGGCAACTCGCAGACAGCAGCGCTGTAGGTCAACACTGCTATAGAATTGCGCACTTTGATTCAAAATCTCTTTGGGTGCTGTTGGTTGACGTGTTCACCGTTCACGTTTGTGCAGACTGTAGCGTGTGTTTTTTCATTCAGAAACGGTGTGTGTCTGGTGCAGTGAGGGCGGACTCACAGCTTATGGACGAGGTGGTTGCGCAGGTCCTGGGTGATGTCCTCATGCCAGGACTTCCTCATGCCCGCTGCTGAAGGAGGGGTTGCCGTGGGCATGGAGCCCAGACTGCCCACCCCACTGTCATTCATCAAACTGAAGGGAGGGAGAAGGGAGAGAGAGGGAGGGAGGGAGGGGGAGAGGGAGAGAGACAGGGGTAGAGAAGGAAAACAGAGGAGAGTGGCGAGGGAGAAAAGCAGAAAAGAGAGAACGTGAGTTATGGTGCGTGCCCAAAGCCAAGATAGATAACAGAGATGATGACTAGCCGATTCAAGGGAGAGGAGGGTGTGTGTGTGTGTGTGTGTGTTACCTCTGTGCGTTCATGCTGTTGTGCAGCATGGCGTCAGGGAGCAGGTTGGACTGTTGGTTGGGCTGCTGCACCCCACCATTCACTCCCATGGGGTTCCCTCCTGGTGGACAAACACACACAGAGCAGACCCACAGCGGTCACAACACAGCTCCTGCTGGCTTCCACTTCTGTGGAGAACTAGTTATACAAAATAGAATGCACATTTAAATCATGCTAAAATAAAACTATTCACTACATGACTGAAATGTACTTAAACAAACTACATATGAAATTGGTCTTCCATCACATTTGGTCCCCAAAACAACCAATCACGTGGGTGATCCAAAACATATAGGCAAGAGTGATTATGTCACACTCTTGATACCTGACAACAACATACCACTTTAAAGCAAAGCTGTGACAAGCTCTCCTAATTCAAAACAAGATTGAATTACTCCTGTGTGGTAATCAGCCAGCACAATTGCGCTGAGCGTGCGAGTGTCGAGGCTCTCCCTTCTGCCAACTCACCCATGGTGTTGAGCGACCTCATGCCAGGCTGGCCAGGCAGGCCCTGGTTGGCCATGTTGCCCTGGGGGGGCTGCTGAGGCATCTGGTTGCCCTGGTAGGTGAGGCCCAGGGCTGCGTAGGCCCGCTCTATGGAACTGGGGTCGATCTGGCTGGGGGGGTTCAAGTTGGGGGTGCTCGGCTGGCCCCCAGGTACGGTTCCGAGGGAGCCCAGGCTTACCCCTGCACTACTGAGGAGGGCTGTGGAAACATATGACTGCTATGAGACATGTGAAGGCATATCAACAAATAGTAAGGTCTGGGACCACACAGGCATGCACCTACCCCCACACACACACACGTCTGTACACTCACACTGCTGGTTCCGCTTGTCTCCAGCGTTCTTTAGCGGAAGGCAGACAGGACAGTCGTGTCGCGTGCAGTTCTTCCAATGGGAGATGATCTGTCTGGACGAGGCACAGTGCGCCACTGACAAGGAAAAGAACAGAAAGAGAGAGAGAGAGAGAGAGAGAGAGAGAGAGAGAGAGAGAGAGAGAGAGAGAGAGAGAGAGAGAGAGAGAGAGAGAGAGAGAGAGAGAGAGAGAGAGACAGAAAGAGAGAGAGAGAGAGAGACAGAAAGAGAGAGAGAGAGAGAGACAGAAAGAGAGAGAGAGACAGAAAGAGAGAGAGAGAAAGAAAGAGAGAGAGAGAGAGAGAGAGAGAGAGAGAGAGAGAGAGAGAGAGAGAGAGAGAGAGAGAGAGAGAGAGAGAGAGAGAGTTTGAGTATAAAGACAAGGTGTCCCTGGGGAGAGCTGATAGTGGCACTAGGAAGGTCCACCCAACAGTAGGGGAGACACAACACCGCCTCCAGAGAAGGAGGGAGCCATAGCCCTCTGTTTCAAACGTAATCATCAGCTGCCTTAGTGACCACAGGTCTTAATGACTGACCTGACCTCACTTAGCCAGTGTTAGGACGAACAGGACTGTCAGAGTGGCCCGACTCACCCTGGCAGGACTTGCCGGCCTGGCAGTGGGTCATGTGGTTGAGGACGTTCTTCATGGTGCGACAGTGGGGCAGGTTGCACTGGCGCACCTCCCCGTTGGCCTGCTCCCGCCGCTGGCACTTGTGGGCGTGGAGGAGCAGCACCAGCTGCTGCTGGATCAGCTTGCGCTTCTCCGGGTCTGCCGTGGGGGGCGCCGCCCCCGGGCCCGTTCCCACGGCGCCAAGGCCAGCCTGGGCCCCGGCCACGCCCGCTGCTCCGCCTACGGCCACGCCTCCGATGCCTGAGGGCTGCTGGGAGGCCTGGAGATGGAGGGGGAGAAGTGGAGAGGAGAAGGGGGTTAATGTGATTGGACTAGAGGACTAGTTCTCACTGACTGGATAGATGAATGGATGCTGAAGCTTGGTTTGTCAGGCAGGACAGGTGTGTTACACTTGCTTCAGAAAATAAGACATTCTCAGTGACCACTGCCTTGTTAAATTAGGGATGGACCAACAATCAGGGTTGGACGATATTACCTTTATTTGTGATAAGAACAGATATATGGTGCATTAAGTGTGAGAAAAAGGTCTCTACAGTTTCTACAGAGGTTAGTATTTAAGATTAGCACCGGACTGATGAGCTCTGGCACTGACTTCATATTTCCCTGCATTCAACAGTAAGAGTAGTTAAGTCAATAAATCAGGGTTGCTAAATTGGAAGTGACAGAAGTTCTAAAAAAGTAACTGGTATGTGAGTACATTTTAGATCTGACAGGCCAGATGGTAAACTGATCCATCTCTTATCTACAGACAGCTACAAATATTCACGCAAAGAGAAATGTGACAAAGACAGGCATATGTGCATCTCCTACCATCCCAGCCATGCCCTGTCCTGGAGGCGTCTTCTTGTCCAGGCTGAACTGGGCAAGACTGTTGGGCAGCCCTGCCTTGTTCTGGAGCTGCGGGCCCAGCCCTGCCCCACCCAGCCCCTGGCCCCCCGCCTGACCATACGGACCACCATAGGGGCCAGCGTTAGCCATCATATTCATCTGAGGAAGACAGGGACAGTGAAGATGAAAGAGGCAGGACAGGAGATGGTGGAAGAGGGATGGGAAGGAGAGCAGGGAGACAGAGGGGTGGAGGGAGGGATGGAGAACCATGGAGACACAACACAGTTCTCAGTCAGGCACAATGAAGTCAGCTCAGGGGTTGAAGTATGACATGCAAGTACAGGACCAACTGACTACTCCAGATTCAGGTCCTTCCATCTCAGGGCATTCAACTATAGGGTAGGGCTAATCTAGCATGACGGACATTCTCTGCATTGAGGGTTGCAAACATCCCCTGCGTTATATCTCCCTCGCTGCACCAACAAGTATCTCAATTGAATAATGCACCAATCATCTCAGCAATGTCATTAAGTTGGCTACTTTTGAACAAATTTGACTAACATCGGAGCAAAGTCAACAAGAACATTATCGTGAATTTGCCTATGTCAACGTGATGGCTGGACAGCAGCAGGAGAAGGCCCTCAGATGCACTGTCAGTTTTGCTATGTGGAGGACGAGGCTCTTCATGCTTAACGTCAGCCTACTCTTTCAGACCAGACTTGGTTGGCAATAACTGCCTAATAGACACAAGCTAACTATTCAGAGAAAAGACACCAGTGTAATGTCTGCCGAGGAAAACTAAGCAGTGATATATCAAAGAATATTTTCGTTACAGCCCTGAGATGAAAAGATGATGTGCTGCGTGTGACACCCCTGCATGTCTTACCTTGTTCAGTGCTCCAGGTTGCTGTGGCCTCATCCCAGCCTGTGGCCCCGCCCCCATCGGCTGCCCTGCCAGGGTCTCAGCCAGCATGTTACTGTTGCTGCCCATCCCAGGGTTGCCGGGGTAACCCACCCTGGGAGAGCCGTTCATCACCTGGCCTCCCATCATGCCTTGCTGTGGCTGTCCATTGGGGCCCTTCTGGGTCCCCATCATGGCTGCCCGGTTCAGTCCTCCCACCATGCCCACCTGCTGCATCAGTCCAGCCTGTTGGGGCCCAGGGTGCTGCTGGCCCTGTGGGCCCCCAGGGGAGGCGTTCATCCCCCCCATCATACCCATGGAGGCCCCGCCTCCTCCTGGGCTGTTGGTGGCACCCTGCTGTGGGGGTGCTCCGGCTCGGAGAAGCTCCGACAACTGTTTGTGTTTGGCCGCAGCGTCCTGACCTCCTCCAACTCCCATGCCGACTCCACCTCCGAGGCTGGTGTGCAGCTGGCTGAGGTCTCCTCCGTTGACCAGGCCAAGGTCCGAGGAGTTGATGAGTTCGTCAGGGAGGTCGTGCTCCAGGTCAAAAAGTGAACCGAAATCTGGGGAGGTGAGAAAGGGAAGTAAGAGTCACTGAAGCATCCTCAAGCATCTTTTGAGAACAGTAACTTATGTTCTTAAGGACGTCTATATGTCTATTTACTTTATCAGTTAAAAGTGCACATATCATAAATCATATGATATTGGATACAAGTGTAAAGCAAACATGACTAATATTCACAGAAAATGACTGACGTCCCCCCCAAATACAACATCTGTAGGCTATACTGAGCAGTTCTACTGTACTCAACAGACTACTCTATCAAACACCAGTAATGTACAGCAAGTGTGGCTGTGGCTCAGCCCAGAGCTGAGCTCTCCGTACTCAGCATGAGTTTGTGGTTTGAGGGAAAGCCAAAACACAGACAGTAGATGTGGTAGGCTCACGGTGAGAAGCCACAGACAGGTAAATACTGACTGGGCAGGTGTGCACAGAGTACATGGAATGGGCCTGAGACTACCGGTTTCGAGAAAGCTACCTCTTATTTTGTGTTCTCTCTCTCCCTGTCTTTCTGAAAAACATTTGGAGCAGAAGAACAATTCTGTCTAAAATCCCTCAACTTAACCTTCTTCTCCAACTTGACCTAAGTAGGCGGAAGTTGGTCCCTTGTCTTCAAATAAGTGTCCCATCTGAGGTTATCAACATTATTGCATAGCCATTGAATCCCTCACCATTGATCACAAAAGGGTCACACCTAACCATTACCTATGGTACAGATAGAACTGACAGATCCAGTTGTTGTAGGATGCCTATCCATGAATCACACTTTAAATCCCTCGTCACTGCTTGATTCCCTTAAAAGTCTTATCTATAGGGTTATCTGGTCGGCTTCATATCATTCAATTCAGACATGTTTGCAAAGATTCATTATTTTATTGTTGGTTCCACATAGAGTTTAGCCGAACAAATCCACCAAAAAAAGGTTTTTCAACAGCCACTGTCTTTCTAGAGTTTCTGAGCAAATAGTCTTATTTTAAATCAGATATGCTGACTTTATCAAACCTTGGATTAGTACGTTGTAGATGTCGGAGAGTCAACCATTATCTTTAAACTACAGTTATAGCCGCCACAAGTCAAGAGGGGCGCAATAGTCAGACAAAAGCGATAAAGAGCCATATTGAAGGCTACCAAGCAGACAGAATCAATTCAGTCTATTAAACAACTGCATCCAGAATGCCAGAATCTCCATGTCTGTGTGCAAATCACACGTTACGTTCACCTGCTATGTTGTTGCGGCAGATGTGACCGTTAGAATGTTGGCAATATTTTAGTCAGCTTGCGAAGTACTTCGCTATCATCAAGCCAGCAGCAGTAGACAACAATGCAGTGCTCAACTTCATTGAATCAGAGACACGGGGCAAAGTGATGAGGGCCCAGCGTTCGTGAGTATTTAGGCAAGTTAGGCATTTCCACACTTTCTACAAAACTTGCTAGCTCTACATTTAGTCAAATGAATAAATAACTGATTAAACCTCCCTGCCCTCGGTTTTGCTCCCAAGCAATAGCGGACTCTGCGAAGACGATTCCGCTATTTTGAGAAACCTCTTCAAACGCCGAGTAAGAGGCTTTTAATTGTGTCACTTAAGAATTTCACACGAACCCAAATGTCTGTCGGAAACAACATAGCCCTACCCTGATATTAGTAATTGATTTTGGCTAACTTGCTAACGTTAGCTAGCTCGCGAACCATCCTCAAGTAGCTGGGCAGTGATCTGACACAACTTGCATGTCCCATTGTTCCTGGCAGGCAGAAAACTGACTTACCAAGTAACGTTTTTGCCGGTTGACCACATTAATACTGGCTACATTTACCATATTAAAACACTCAACACACGAATACAGTGCTTTTATCTGTGAGCTCGCTAGCTAAGAATACTTTCATAATTACAAGTCATTTAGTACAACAATAACAAGATTTGACTTGGTTACAATGATTTATACTCCCACACGTAATGTTTAGCTAGCTAGCTAGCCGACTGATGTGTGCAAGCAATCTAGACCAGCTCAAAGAATACACAGAAATCTGAAAAACCTGTATCTAGTTTGGTAAATAATGGTATATTTTGCAGATATGCATGCAATATGTTTACCGTTTCCATCGCTTGCAGACACTGAGAGAGCCGGGGAGGATAGTTTAGGCCTCTTGGCTGAAGGCGGGCCGGAGTCCAGAACATTATCGGCCATATTTTTCACGAATTAACAATTTGCTGTAGGTCCACAAAGGATAAAAGTATTCCCTTGTAAGCGTCCTTCCGATTCCTTTTGGACCTCCGTTAAACGTTTTTGTTTCTTCCCCCACCGTTTGGGGACGGTAGGGGGAAAGAAGGCGATTGCGTTCAACTCTTCCTTTCAGGGCTCCACTCTCGATTTATCCTTCGCTGTAGCTATCAATCCCCCTCCCCTGTCGGATATTTTGTTCCTTTATAGATTTTCTCTGACTTGAACAGGAGGAGGTGGGAAGGTGGAGTCGGTGAAAAAGATAAGTGTGCAGGCCTTCGACAACCTCATGTAGCCTCTTCGGCAACGCTGAAATTGTCCCAAGAACTGTCCTCCATGGTAGCATCAGTCTTTTCCGCCATAGTCGGCGGCGAAATTGAGTGTTTAATTCTACACTGCTCAGATTAGGTCAAAAGGCCGGGGAAATAAATATGGGGATCTGATAATGGAACGTAGTCCAAACGTTCCCCGGTCGTAACTTTGGGGGCCTCGTCTCATGCAACAGTTATGAGAGCCCCGAAAATGGATAAATCTTCCACTTGGTCTGGCTTTCCATTGCAGTCAATGCAATTTGTTCCCAGCATCACCACAAACAAGGTGGCCAATTGGTGGGATGTTAAATCGCGATGTCCAGCTTTAGTAGGCTAGGTGACAGTGGTTTCAAGTGCATTTAATGCATGTACGGCGACCATTTAACCCTGCAAAAACGACATACAGTGTTGTCAACAGATTATCAGCATCGAATGCAGTTCTGCAGAAAAAGCCTAATCAAGTTCCATTCACTTGCAATAAATTGCTCTCACAAAGAGTTCTATTGGAAATGTCAAATTCCATGCATCATAACTTTCTCTTAGGATGTTCTTGCAGACTACATCGTGCAATTGGATGTTCGTTCGTCAATGCAAGGCAGTCAAAAATAACGGACTCGTATTGCACACTTGGATGCTGCACCCCTTTGCGCGAATATGCCAATTGCAGCCAGTTAGGTTAAAAATGGTTGCAAAAATCCTCAACAATTGAGTTTTCACATTCAGTCTGCTGGCGAGAATTGCTTTCCGACGCGTAGGATGATCTTCCTTTCCCGAAATTGTTTCAGAAATCACAGTTCTTCCCAATCAATGGCCGATCAGATTGATCCAATTAGTTTTATTTAGCAGAGGACGTTCCATAGGGATACTTGCCCTGGGCTTCAAAGAAATTGCACTGATTTCACTGCTAGTAAAATAACGCAGCCTAATGCAATCGGAACACCTTTGATTACAAAACATGAAACCGTTGATAAATATCGCAAGAATCTGTCACTGCGTATACTGATTTGTCTTGCCATGCAACTGAAGGAAAAAAATCCCAACCAAGAACAGGAGAATAACGATGAGAGAAAATCTGATAAAGCGAGGGGGGTCGCTACAATATTGTGGTTATTTCAGAAGTGGGCAGCTTCGGATCCGTCTGATAATGATAGCAACACCCCCTAAATATTTTGGGTCCACAAAATCCTTTCATTGAGTCTTTGTGATGGAGAATGCCCCCCTTCGCGTTTACCCTGGAAATTTCTCCTTTTCTTAAAATACGGCTTTTGCCCTTTTTTATTTTTCTTTAATGCCTACGGGCAATTTATCATTACTGATATATTTGCGGACATTTTCTTTTTGCGGTGATGGGCTCATAATGGTTTTTCATGTTCCATTTTTTCTTCCGTTCGCAGGTTTTCCTTCGTTAAAATATATTGCCCTCTTCCGCCTCTCCGTCTCCGCTCCGTAAAAACACCCCCTTCCTTGGATTTTCAAATAGAATTTCCTTTTTCACAGCCTCGATTGTCTTCACTCTTATCACAGATTTTTACTTTTATCCCTGTTTGCGCTCCGATACGACACCGCCACTCATTCACCGGCGGCTCCCGGAGTGACAGTTATCGGTGCTGAAGTCGCTCTTTCTCGGTATCTCCTGCCTCTTTCGGTCTGTCCGCACAAACAAAATGGCGGCTTGTTGTTTCTACTCCTCTGATACGGGGGGAGGGTTGGAGGTACAGCAACATTAGGCGTGAAGGGGGGTTGGTGTTCGGTATTGCCCGGATAGTACTTTCGTATTCTCTCGGAGTTGCAATACCCCCTCTATCATCTGTAGGGGGCAGTCGTGTTCCACCGCACCATGGGTGGACATGGGACGAGTGCTCTGCGCACATAACTCGCTAACCATTTACCTCGGTAACAAACATTGTAAATTGGATTTGAACTCATCAATCCAAAACGCGAATATTATGCTGCCTCATACTGTACAAACTAACCGTCTGTGCGGTTTAGTGATATAACTGAAACCAAACGGTCAAATACTCATCTTTACTAACTAGGCAAAAGCAAGCAGCCATTATCCTTCGCTTGATGTTTTGCATTGAACCTGTAAAATGTGATTTTATTGTGGGGGCAAAAAAAGTGGTTTGTCGTATTTCTATAAAAGATAGGATGATGAAAACATGAACATTTACACCAACTGAGAAAAGACAAGTCATTTTAGAATCCACAAAGTGCTCCCATTCAGCCTACGAAGGAAGGAGTTAATGATTTTTTTTGATTCACATTTGCTCCTAAGCACTCTGACCACGAAGGAACACCCTCCCACTGGCCCAAAGATGAATCCAGTGTCCTTGTAAGTTCCCTCCATCAGCTTGATCTCTGAGCACAAGCGCTTTCCACCTCCAAGATGGTTTTGGGAGTGTCAGAGGACAGAATCAGAGGTCCTCCTTCCTCTCTTATCACAACATCGTCTTCTATCCTCACCCCAAGCCCTCGGAACCTCTCTGGAACCTGGTCATCATCTTCACAGATGTACAGCCCTGGTAGACATGGAGGATAGATGGACCAAATAGTGTGCAAATGCATTAGCTAGAAAAATACTATTGGGTGTGCCTTGAGGTAAGTGAATGTGTGTGGTGAAATGTCTTGGTCATGCACAGGCTTACCTGGTTCAATAGTGATAGCCATGCCTGGCTGTAGAGGCTGGGAGCGGGACAGCTCAGGGGTATCATGCACATCCATACCCAGGTAGTGGCCGACATGGTGGGGGCAGTACTTTTTAGCAGCCTGGGGAAATCAAAAGATGGAAGCAATCATGCATTCTTCATTAATTCTCTATTAACCTTCAAAAGGCATTGCTTTCCATGTTTGGGTTGGGAGACATACTTATGTTAAATTGCTGTGGCATTACAGATTTCATTGCTGGTGTACTTTTTTTGTTACAATGGAACTAAAAAGAGCCTTATTGTACCATTTGTCTGAGTTGAACTGCTACAGCAGTGTCTCTATTATAGGTAGTACACTAGGATATTGTGCTGTAAGAAGGGTGTAATTAGGTCACTATTTCATACTTTAAATTGTCCAGAAGAACGTAGTCATTTCCTGACCACAGACCATTGGAAGAGTCAAAATAAACACTCAACATAGCAAGCTCCTAGATTCCTTCTCCTAAGATATGCTAGCTGTAAGTGTTAGCTGTAAGTGTTTTTGATAGTGTTCAGATTTCTTTATTTACACTTTCATTTGTTTAACTCATGTTAAATCGATAAAATATTATTTTAGGTGAAATACCTAAACTGAGTTACCATCAGTTTATTAAGATAAACCTGCATCAGGAACTTTACATTGCTCCTTACAACAACAACAAAAATCACTATTAATTCTGTTTTTATAGTTTAATACTTTAATTCAACAAGGTCTATATTTATTATGCTCCTTTTCCCTATCACCGTTCTGTTATTCTGGGAAGGCAGAGAACTCAAGTCATTCAATGATCATTGGTTAAGTAATTCAACTGAACTAGCAGCCATCATTTGGCAGAGATGGATAAGCAGAGTCACATGGTTTATGTCCCCACTCCTCTATATCTTGATTTGGGGTTTAACTTCAGCTAAGTGTCCCGGTGGGAGTATGAACCACTCCCATTGGCCTCACACCATGACTATGGGGTATTTGGGTTTAAGTTACTAAAGTATTGGTCTAGACTCCATCCCTTTAATTAAACCAAATTAAGTTCCAAACTTGATATCCGTATGCATTTGGTAATAGTCCCTCTGTGTAAAACAGCCTACCTTTACAGCGTCAGCATCAGAGGTGGAGGTCCTGACGAGGCCCAGCCTCCGGAGCTGCCGGCCCAGCAGGGCCAGCATGGTGCTGTAGATGTGGTCCAGACTGACCCCTGGCGAGCACAGAGACAGACAGGTTCTCTGCACCTCCAGCACCGCCTCGTACAGCTCCACCTGGGCCGGGCTGAACCTTGGGTCCAGAGGACAGAGGAAGGGCAAGTGAGAGGGCCACACACAGAAAGGTGAAAATGGAAGACAGTGGGAGTCGTTTATTTTAGTACCGTCGTCCCACTTGTGAAAATCCTACTTACTTTCCATTCACTGGCCAGGTTCGAGTGACATCACTAACGTAACCAAAATATTCACATCCTCCATCGAGCAGAACCATTTCCCCAGCCTGAGAAAAACAATTGAGAAAAAAAAAGTTCAAATATAATGAATATGGCTGAGAAGTATTGCTGGGTGTAGGCTGAGCAGCTTTGAAGGCTTCCAAAATGTCACATTTTAGATGGTATACATTTAGTTATGTGTAATTCGGTGCTGTGAAGGATGATATCTGTTGCACTGTACTTGTTGTTTCACTGTCCTATCATCAGAATTATGCATTATTGTATGTTATTATTTTATTGTAACATACAGTATTGTATTGGTGTTATTGTTGCACAGTCAAAATACAGACAGTTCCTTGGCACTGACCTGTGCACTTCTGGTCCTAGATTATCTGCACTTACTGTATACACTATTTGGATGTCACTTTGGATGAAACAGCTCCAAATTGAATACATGTAAAAATGTCTGTCCCACCCTGGTGAGGTCCTTTCGTAAAAAACACTAACAGATTCACCTTGACCATCTGGTTGTTGTTTATGTAATGAAGCGTGTTAGCTCTGTTTCCACCTGCCACCACAGGAGGATAGGCCAGGAAGTTGGCTCCATGGGCACGGCACTCAAAATCAAACTGAGATGAGAAGGAGACAGAAACAAATGGATTGCTTTTTCACTGAGAAAGATTTAGTTCCAAATACCATACTTGGATACTTTCTCTGGGACAACCAGGGCTGCTGAACTGAATGCATGTACCTCACCTTTGCATACAGCAGAGCTTCATCAACGTCCCCATGACATATACCCATCGTCTTTCTGAAGGCCTGAAAACCAGCACAGACACTTCTCATGAAGTAGCTTCACCACTTTTCCTATATACAGTTTAAACACTGCATATAGCTCTACAATTATGACTATCAAAAATGTGCCTGTTTCAAAACAAGGGCACAACATGGAAATGGCTCCCACGTTGAGCTAAATCCCAGTTACCTGTGCCGTTATGCAACCAGCCTCCGTCATTAGGGCCACCTCGGCAGGGCTCTTGACGGCCCTGAGGGAGTGTGTGAGGGGCCGGAGGGAGCGCACCATGGGGCCCACCTCCAGCAGAGGCCTGACGTGGCTCTGATGAAGCTGAGGGTGGCAGGGCTGGGAGCCGTCATACCACACATTGCTGCCTGAAAGAGACAACAGGAGGGAGGAAAAGTGAGCACGTAGCAGCAACGCCCCACAGACAGTGTTTTCCCCAAAGAATCTGAATAGTTTGAAAGTAAATGATGCCCTTTACTGTAGTGCAGGATTCCACAAGAAAAAGTGCCATCATAATTCTAGTGCTTTTAACCAATGCAGGACGAACTGCTCTGGGAAGAAGGTTCCTTTGATGGACCAAATTGTGACTTCTTGTCTACAGAACTAAATCAAAGTATAAGTAAATGGTACACAAGATCAGAGACAACAACCCCCCCCCCCCCCCCCCCGGCCTTCACGTACCTTTGAGGCTCTTCAGGATCAGGCCTAGCTCCTCAGTACTGTGGACCCTCTCTATTCCTGTCAGCGCCCTCGCCCCATCCTTCCCTGATCTGGGTCCATCCCATAACTCCCGGGCCGGATCCCTCCGGGGCACAAAGAGGATGGCCTGGTCTGGACATCCGCTCCCACACAGGACCAGGGCGCTGTCAGGCTCCATGATGCCTGTGAGGTAGAGGAAATCCTGGTTCTGGTGGAAGGGGTAAGGGATGTCATTGGTCATGTAGCGGGTGGGGTGGGAGAGGACCACCACCACATGAGAGCTGGAGGAAGCATCGGGTCCCAGACGATCCGCCTGGGCCTGGATGAGTGAGGCCAGCTTGTGTCTGCGCAGCTCATACTCTGTCTGGGTCAGGCCTGGGGTCACCTCACCTAGGACAGTGATGGAAACAGGAAGACTTCTAATACTGAAATGGTCGGAAGCGCCATGTTACAAAACAACAACAGTTTCTGAGCTATGATCTGCGTTTGTGTTAGATTTGTGTAGCCTACAATACATTTACTGAGTTTTGATTTCATGTACATTTGGGATATGATGACCCATAATGAACAGACTTACCATGTTTGATAAGGTGTGGATGTGTGAATGGACTTGGTTGGCCAAGGTATCTTGGTGGAACCTTCTTCTTCGTCCAACCTCCGGGTTTGACCGACACATGTCTACATGGACACCAGACCCACCCTACAGACAAGTTTCTTCCAGTTAGCAGAGGATTTCTGGATTTTTACTGAATGAGTAACGGCAAATTCTGCTGCTGACAAATCATGGTACAGAATTTCTACTAAATTAGACATTTAGCAGTACAAAGAAGTAATAGTCCTTGTAGTTAAGTACAATATCAGGTCTTACAAAACATATAAGACCACTTGCATAACACATTTACGTACTGACAACGAAGGCACTTGCTAACAAGTTATTTGCTAGATAATCTTTTGGGATAGGAACTCAAAGTACATAACCCAAATAAGATATCAAGCCTAACCTTGACTCAAATTAGAGGATGAAAGCAATCTGACAGACGATCTGGTAAGAATATTAGATAAGGGCAACATTGCTGTAGGTCAATATGAGTCAGCGACCGTTAAGTTCCACCATGTCGCTACTGATAAAAACGTGAGTAGAAACGCGCTGTAAACGTCTACATGTTGAAACCAACGTTACAGACAGCGAAACGATTTATATCGATTAAACTGCACTGCTAACGGCCCATGGGAAGGAGACAGATTGACCTCCCCTTTAAGACCTGCATTGCCATTGGTGGAGATGTTAAATGTGGGCTTGATAATTGGACGGACCTTATATGACATCATTTGTTTGCGACTGAAGTCGTTTCCATACGACAGGACCTCGCTGTTTTGATTGCCATTAATTTTTGTTTCATTTAAGCCTGAGTAAAATTGTCAGACCAACACTAGAAATTGAGAGAAGCTTTGGGAGCACCCTTTCCGCCTCTCTGCTTGCTTGCCATTGAAGATTTTACTGCTCGCACAGGTAGCGAACCGAATTATTTTCTCCATTGTAATTCATGTGATGAGCCATTGTTGAATGTTCGCATTATTTTGTTGCTTCAAAACTATCACGAGGCACGGCTAGATAGCTAGCTAACGTCCAAATTCTAGAACCTTCCAGCTAACCAGATCCACACTGGAAGTTGCGTTAGCCAATGCACGTGTCCTGACAGAGGTTTTAGGAATACATTGACTGCATTTGTTGTGCGTTCTACAGCAGTGGGTTGCTGAGTAGCTCATTTGTTTGCTAGCTAACTAGCCACTTCGGCTCAGATTAGCCCTGCATGCTATAGCTAGCTAGTCTAACTCTTTCACCACAAATCACGCTAGCTAGCTTGTAACATACGATAACTGTGGTTTATATGTTTTTCTCTTTAGTGCGTTGTGGTGGACCTGAGAGACCAGAATGGACTCCCAGAAAGTGGCAGAGTTGAAGGCTTTTGTGGAACTATGCGGTTCAAATCCATCCATATTGCACCTGCCCGAACTTGGCTTTGTTCGGGCCTGGTTGAAGGGGTCAGTAATCGCTTTCTGCATTAGTGAACATTCTCAGTTGCATTTGCGGCCCATTTCAACGTTTTTTAACATGGTTCGCAAGCTCTTTTTTAACAGTGTTTTCACTCAAACTGCGTTATTTCTACGTTAAAAAATAATCTTGCCGCAGTCACGCCCACCCACACAGACCGTACTCCAGAGTGCATCAGAACGGGTGGTGGGACTGCAACTAAATGGCCATAGCCGATAGCACAAACAAACATCGTGCATCACAGTGTGTATAATGATCATATTAACTGTTTCAGAATGGGAGCCAATATTCCACTAGCACCCAGAAATGATTCTTCATGCAAGGTAAGGAACGGTACCAAGTCTATAAACGCAGTTTTAACCATTTGTGACATTGAAACGGTGTAATGGTATATTTTGTAATAGTTGTACGTGTTTAGAAGACCCACTGCTGATGCAGCCATTCACTTGTCTCCTCCCTCCTCTGTTACAGGGTGGTTGTCCGTGTGCTGGAGCCCCTCCCCGTACCTCAGCCCATTCCTCTGCTGAGCCCAACATGTCCTCTGAGAGTGAGGAGAGCGACCTAGGTACCTTGACTCAAACACATGTACATAAATAAGTCACTATGCAAATCCTATGAGTCATTCCTTTGAGAAGCGCTCCAATCCAGGCGGTTATTTTGTCACTCCTTCCCCTTTTCTTGATCAAACATGTAAACAGAGAGAGAGGCTCATTGAGTTTGTAGTGCTACAAAGTCGTGACCACTGGGTCAACAGCGCAGCACTGTTCACAGCTCAATCCACTGCCAAGCATGGATTGAGCAATTCTTACAATGCATTCCATTCCTGAGGAATTACATTATTTCAAATTCTGACATAATTCAGACCACATGTTCTTAGCACTTATTAATCCCTAACGTGCCACTTTTGTCGTGTAGAGATTGACAATGAGGGGGTGATTGAACCAGACACAGATGAACCCCAGGAGATGGGAGACTTTGAAAACCTGGAGGTGAGGCCATACTAGAGAATCTCCGCTCATAAGGCTCAGGAATTGGCTGTCAACATCAATAATGCATAAAGAACACCATCAGCACCGAATGTACAGCACTGAAGCTATGTCTTACACCTGAACGCGTGCCATGCCTTTTAAGAAGGCATTCTAGACAACTGTTTCCTACTCTTTCAGGTCACAGAGGAAATGATGGATCAGGCCAATGAGAAAAAGACGGAGGCCATCGATGCATTAGGAGAGGGTAGGTAGTAGGGTTGGGAACCTAAACCCGGTGTTAATATGGCACCAGTACCTACATGACCGGTATGTACTGGACCAAATCAGAACGCAGATTCCGGTGCCTCATTTCGGTGCCACTTAAATGCCTGAGCTGTCGCTTGAAAAATGTGACCTCTGCTCTGAAACAGACGTAAGAAGCATCATCACTGCACATGATCGCTAGTTGAATTATAGCCTACTGCATTCATGTGGTGTCGGAATAATCAGGAAAACCATTTCCCGACTGAGAGAATTCACGTGAATGCAAGTCTGAACACGGAAAGGAACTTGGCAGACAAGTGATTTTTTTTTTTTTTAATTGTAATGAAAAAGCAGTTCTATACTGTCATCCACCATCGTTTTGTTGCTCTTTTGTCATTCTTTATTTTTTAAGTATCGGTTCAGGCAACCTTTAGGCACCGGAACCATTTTTAAAGTATCGATTTGGCATTGTTTTGTAAAAACACAAACGATACCCAAACCTAGTAGGTAGTCTTGTCTCTCAGCAGTTTTTATTTTATCTTCACAAGTAATGTTTCTACCCATTTTCCTCTTGTTAAATCTAGGTGACCTGAAGAAAGCCCTGGACCTTTTCACTGAGGCCATCAAGCTCAACCCATGTTTAGCCATCTTGTATGCCAAGAGGGCCAGGTGTGTTCCCAAGCTTTAGAACAATGTAGCCCCGCTAACACAACAAGATCATCCAGGGAGAGCTTACGTTTATTAAGCATTTTATTAAAAAAAAAATAATAAATCAAGTAAATGTTGTAAGACTGTCATATATTTAAGATGCCTCTGCAATGCTCTAACCCTGGACACACTGCTCTACATGGACACAGCTGCATGATACTAACCAACCCCTGCTCTTCATCAGCGTTTATATCCGGATGGAGAAGCCCAACGCAGCCAAGAGAGACTGTGACCGAGCCATCGACATCAACCCAGACTCTGCACAGCCCTACAAGTGGAGGGGCAAGGCTCACAAGTACGCTGCTGGACATAAAATACCAACTCGCAATAGCGATCGGCATGCCATATTGTTTGAAAGTACCCAAGCATGAATGGAAAGAATCGGGATTTGGGAACTCGCGTTCCATCCTACCCCTCAACTGATTCCTCCTGTTTTGTGTATCAGGTTGCTTGGGAACTGGGAGGAAGCAGCTAAGGACCTGGCCACTGCCTGTAAGCTGGACTATGATGATGACGCTAGTGCCATGCTGAAAGAGGTCCAGCCCAAGGTACTTGAGATGTTATTGTTACTGAAATTAAGATGCTACTATAATTGTTGTTGTTCACTGCTCCTGGTGGTTTAATATGTGGTTACTTGGTGCTGCAGCTAGTAAATGCAGACCGTTCCTTGACTGATCACCGAAATACTGTTAGAAATGTGCACATACGATCCGAACTCTTAGGCTGTTCTTTTCGATATATGAGCTGTTTGTACATCACTCGCCTAATTAATCTATTTTCTCTCGTGGAATTTCTCTGCTTTCATTTCTCACGGTTTCGCTTTATTTTCCCCAGGCAAATAAAATCATCGAGCACCGACGCAAATATCAGCGCAAGAGGGATGAGCGTGAGCTCCAGGAGAAGAAGGACAGGATCAAGAAAGCCAAGGAGGAGCATGAGAAAGCCCAGAGGGTGAGGGCACCGCCAGGGGCACCGCCAGGGGAACCACCAGCAGCAGGGAGAGGACTGGGACAGTGAAGTGGGAGGATAATGTCATCTGGCTACATTATCTGTCCTGTGTTTCCTTCCCCAGGAGGAGGAGGCCAGACAAGCAGCAGGAGGGGGGGGAATGCCCGGAGGGATGCCAGGAGGGATGCCCGGGATGCCCGGAGGTTTCCCAGGGTTCCCAGGTGAGAAAGAGGGGGCATGGTTACACCCCACATCAACCGTATCATTTTTAAATGCACTGTAGTATGTATTGGGGTTAATTGCATTGCTGTTGTCTTGACCTCCAGGTGGTGCCGGTGGCTTTGGAGGTGGAGCATCTCCGTTCGGCATGCCAGGACTGGGCGACCTCTTCAACGATCCAGAAGTGCTGAACGCCATGAAGGTAAAGGGACACAAGTCTCCCCGCCACACCTGTTGCCTAGTTTCTCAATAGATCTGAAAACACTGTTGGGGTGCTATGTCTTACTGCATATCTAATCGTGTATGTGGTGTCGTCCAGGACCCTGAGGTGATGGCAGCTTTCCAGGATGTGGCTCAGAACCCAGCCAACATTGCCAAGTATCAGGGCAACCCCAAGGTCATGGCTCTCATCACCAAGCTGAGCTCCAAGTTTGGAGGACCACAAGCATAAGCCGGCGAAGAAGAGAGGAAGGCAGAGCAGAAATTGGTGGGGGGGATCAGGAAAGGAGATTAGGAGGTGGTGAGAGTTTTAAGTGGAAGTTAACCTGCAGCGCAAAGAAGCATCGACTTGAGTTTTCCACTGTGTCTGAGTCAAATGGGGAGGCAGGCAGATTTGTATGAGATACAAATGTGTGTGTGTGTGTGTGTGTGTGGGGGGGGGGGGGGGGGGGGGGGGGGGCGCTAAAGAGAGGCATGCCACATATTTTACTCTAGCCAAGGGTTTGGGAGGGAGGGAGGGGAAACAGAAACTAAAATCTTAATGTTCTTAATTGGGGGCCAGCCGTTTTATGGCGATTTGCACTTCGTGGTTCGGCAAAAACCTGCTTAATGGTTGTTGATGGGGAGTTAGGCCTGTTTGAGCCTTATCATGTAGAATCCCTTCAATCTCCCCATCCATCTCCTTTAGGGCTGTGCTTGCATACCGGTTGATCTACCTTTAACCTCAGTCTGGAATAGTCACACTGAACCTCTCACTTAAAAGCTACCAGCAAAGTCAAGACATCATGAATCCACTGATGGTTCATTTTCTGGGATCTCGAGTGAGCTGACCAAACCATTGCCTGTCTGTTATCAGGAGTTGATGTGTACAGTAGGGTGTTTCCAGTAAAGTTTTTTTCCCTCAGGTTTTGTAACGTTTTCCTCACCTTCACTGTAATGTAACACGTTTCCTGTGTCTCTCCTTCCAAATGCAAAAAAGCAATTTAATGCATTCATCTGTCCTTTTTGATTTTGAATGTTTGAAAATATAAATTCAAATCAATAAATTTTGGTTGTTGCAAAACTGGCAGTTGTATTCTAGTTTGTATTTCCTTTAGTGGATAACATGGTTAGGTTGAATTTAAGTTGTCTTTGATAACGTGTGCTGACTATACAAGTCTGTAATCATAATGGTTTGTAATCACAATGGTAAGAGTATGTCGTCACAGTGGTTTATGTATACATCCAGTGTGTCATGTAGAGCCTGTAACACTGAAGAATTGTGGCCAACAGGCTGTTCTCACCTGTACTAGCCTGCTAATCCTTCCAGCTCATTTCTGGAGGATTAGCTTTTCTCCCTGCCACATGGATCCACACTTGGCCAGGGTCAGTGCCTGATCTGTCTGTATGGACTAGTCAGATCACTAAAGGTTCAGTATCAGTGGGGAGTATTACTCAATCAAGTGGTGTCACAGGAGGAAAGGGAGGACCATCCGCAAAATAATAAAATAGGGAAACAAAAGTTGAATAATTGAATAAAATACACCTTAGCAATGAAGGTCTACAGTAACTTCAACAGCACTGTGGGATAGATACCATTGTGCAGCTAGGAGACTTCACCTAACCTTGTGAGAGCTTTTGCCAAGCTCAAAGTTCTTAGTTTGTGGATCAGCATCTTATGAGGAACTTCTGGCAGCTATAGATGATTCTTGCAATCACCTGCCCTTTTCCAAGGACAACTTCCCAGGTGGTTATGTGTAACAAACCATCTGGTGAGTCAAGTTAGGCCTCATCCCCTTCCAGAGGAAACCCTCTAACCAATCAAAGCTTTTGCAAAAGGAACTGACAGTCTTTCCAATTATACAATATGGATAAAAGGATGAATCTACTGTTATTGTGCCATAGAGCATTCTAGGGGTTCAATGTGATGATAAACCTGTTGACATGTTGGACAAAGGTTAAGAAAGGAGTGATGGCTGAGGAATTTTTGGGGAGACGGAGGGGTATGTTATAAAAGTATTGGTTTTAGAGCTGTACTTTTGTGTCTAGTCGACATAAGACAGCCTTGCTATCTGAAGTAGAAAGAAGCAGTAGGTAGTAGTGAGGGGGCATAAGCAGTTTCCTCCACCAGAAGGACTAACGCTACCCAAAATGTTGTGGACTTAATGTTGAAGAACCCCTTTGATTCTCTGGGGTACACAGAAAGGTGTGAAGAAAAATGAGGGTTGCCTGCTTAATTCCCTCATTTAATCACTGCAGCCCCTCACAACACTAAGTAGCCATCTCATTCCCTTCCCCATAATATTTTTCTATAAATCTCTTCATTAAATGTTTTAGAATTCCAAATGGTTTGCCTTCGATGAAAGTATGCACATAATGTACTGGTTTGTAAAAAGTTTAGAAAAAGTTTACACAGTAAACATTTTAGACCAAAGATTTTAAACGAAAGTTTGGCCGAACGTCAATGTTTAATTATAATTTACAACAACATTGCAAATTCCAACTTAAAAAAAGGTTGTTTTAGCTAACCTAAAACAATGACAGGGAAAGATGTGGAATAATGTCCTTTGATAGACTGGTTGCAGTGAGAGAGATACAAAGGAAGGGCAAAACAACAATAGCCTAAGCGTGAAACTGGCAGAGGAGGCCGAGTCCAGAGTGTTGCACCTAGTGTCCATACCTGCATAAGAGAAAGGAAGAGGTCAGACAGTCTGTGAGATAACACAATACATTCCAATCGCTCTATATGACTGCAGCTCATCCAGTAACACTGAATACACTTCACAGGTGGAAATACTCACTTCTGAAACTCCCACTCTCTGTTGTCTAGAGGGCACACCTGCCTAGTCTTCAGCCAACGGGAGATACAGTGGAAATGGAACGCATGCTAAAACAAAAGTTGAAAAGAAGGGATGAGATTTACATTTAGTCATTTAGCAGACACTCTTATCCAGAGCGACTTACAGTAAGTACAGGGACATTCTCCTTGAGGCAAGTAGGGTGAAGTGCCTTGCCCAAGGACACAACGTCATTTGCACGGCCAGGAATCGAACTGGCAACCTTCAGATTACTAGCTTGATTCTCTAACCGCTCAGCCACCTGACTCCCAGACAAACATCTTTAATCCCTTCCCTTGTAAATACAGCACATCAACTAAAAACATTTTTTCTAAAGTGAAACTACAGCAAGTATGAACTTGCATGTGTCAGTTTTAATGGTGTACATTTTTAAGATTGTAGCTTATAACAAACTCCAACTTCAAATTGGACTATCTATTTGTAACACTTGAAGAATACCACTAGAAAATGTGTTACTCACATTGCAGACTCCCCAGGCTACTGTGCATTCCTCAGACGTGGCAGAAGCCTGGTTGGCCTGGCACTCTATACCTTTATGGAACCAGAACAGCAGGGGACATGTCAGTTTGTCAATATTAAAAGGGAGTGTCATGGGATTGACCACAAAGACTTATTTCCCAGCTTCCTTTTATCCTCACTCATTGCCTCCAGTGTAGTGAGAGGAGGTAGAAGCAGGGTGGCGTGTATTCAGATTTCTTTAGAAACTACTCACAGAGATCCATGATGTGGTTCCGGCAGATGGCACAGTTGTCCACAACAATGTCCCATGCCCAGAGTGCAACAGCATTCCACTATTGAGCAATAAAGAAATGTGTAAAAGAAGGCTACATTTTAGCACAGTCGTCTTGTTTCAGTACAAGTTATTATTTGGAAATAATTAAGGTCCACACAGCGTCAATATTCGATAGACTAATTATTTGGTCAGATGTGCAACATGATGGGTGAACTAACGCTACTGTGTTAGTTCCCGACCCTAGCTAGTGACAGGCTACATTTGCTAGCTGGCCTTAGCCTGTCAAGTGGCCTTTCTTCCAGTAATTGAAAAACTCTACTCTAACTAGCGATCAACATGGCCGCCTTTGAGTTGACAATAACTCGCAATCTATCTCATTTAGTTCTGTGGCACAAATCAGGAAGTTGACTTGCTAGCTTTTAACGACACTAGCATAGTGCAAATTCATTCTTCGTACCCTAATCTGCTATGCTACCTTGAACCGCTACCTAGCTAAATTAGCTAGCTACTAGCAAATGGCTGACTAACGTTAGCAAAACCGGTTTTGACGTTGTTAAGACTGATTTCGCCTAGTTTGACAAGTTACAACCAAATGTTAATCAAAGCAGTACATAAATTAATACCTTCTTCACTTCAAAACGTTTCTTGCTCGCTCCACTGTTTGTGCCACTTGGGGTATCAACATCCATAGCTGCTGCCATCTTGACTCTGAAAGCGTTGAAGTAGAGAATGCGCGAGACTGGTGTAGTGTGCATCCGGGAAAATGTGTACTGCGCGAATTTTAAAGGGGAAGTCAGCATGTACATATCAAAATAGTTGTACAAAAAATAATCGGTGAATGTAACCACATTTTAATGTCGAGCTACGAAGTTTGTATCCTGCCATTCTCAAAGTTAACATTTTAAACGTTCAAAACACAGGTCCTACCGAGATTTGAACTCGGATCGCTGGATTCAGAGTCCAGAGTGCTAACCATTACACCATAGAACCGCTGTGCGCTATTTTGCAACAAATATTGTTTAAATATCATAAATTTGCAATGTTGTCATTAAGTCATTATGACATCTTGGAATATAAAACACCCAGAGTCTCTGTCAGTTCTTAGCCTGACTGGTCAGAATTGGTTTTATTTACCTTCACTTACTCAACACAACCCCTATTTCATTGGGATGGAGTTACATCATATAAATGTAAAAATGGTTGTTGTAAAATCTACTCCAAAATGACACTCTATTGATTCTCTTCCCATTTATTATGTATGACAAATCATCGATAGTGCATACAGGAAAAAAGAGAACAAGACTAGGGTCTCTGATCGTAGACATGTATGACACCTGTTGGACAGATCGGGCATTACAATGTAGTTCAACAGTACACCAAAACACCTCATGTTCATTGTATGTCTGTTAAATTCGTAATTTAGGCTGTACAGCCTTCTTGTTATTTTCAGTCAGTGGGGGCTTCTTTTCAGGCTTTGCTTTGGCCTTATTGGGCTTGGCTATGTTTGGCTTGGCTATGGCCCTTACTGGCAGTTTGACTTTCCCTTTTGTCACGTGAAGGATGGTGGGTTTAGGCTTGCTGGATTTTGGGGTCTTTGGACCCTTGAAGGACTTTCCTGGGGTGACCTTTTCTTCTGGACAGCCCTTGAAGACATGGACATGTCTGACATTCTGACCGCGGAGTTCAGGAGGGTGACCGCAAGTGGCAGTCGTCTTTAGGGGAACTTTCTCCATCCACCTGGGCAGAGAAAGGAACAGAGCAATGAAACGGATAGCCTAACTGTGTATACAGGTGCAAGGGCATATTTGCATGTGTGTCTGTGAGGGTGAATCAGATTTACCTGCGCAGGGGCAGCAGCAGGCAATCACACAGCAAAGGGTTGCCAGCCAGGTTGATGGCCTCCAGGCCAGAGAGGGGCCTCAAGTCTGGCAGCTCCTTCAGCTGGTTCCCCCCCAGAGAGAGCACCTTCAGCCCAGAGCCTAGTCCTGCTAGTGAGTCCTTGGCCATCTAAGGAGGAGTGAGGAGACCACACACACCTATCAACACAGAGGAAGGACATGACTACAAAAAAGATATGGAGGATAGATGAAGGGGATGACCATGTAAAAAAGAGGTTGCAATTGAATTTATTACTGACGTGATCATCAGCTGATGGTTTTCCTTACCTTCTCCAAACCCATATCATCCATATGGAGCTGCTTCAGACGCCCAGAGAAAGGAAGTAATGCCTTTGGTCCAACCCAGCGAATAGGATTCCCTGAGAGGCGGAGCTCCTCTAAACTGGGTGTCTTGGACAGAGCATGAGTAGGCACCTCTGGAAGCTTATTGGCCTCCAGGTGAAGTGTATCAAGGTGGGTCGAGTCCAGGGCGCCGGGGGCAATGCTTGATATAGTGTTGTTAGTCAAGTAGAGTCCTCTCAGCCCGGGGGTTGTAGAGAGCAGGCCTGAGGGCTCCAGCTTAGCAATAGCATTACCCTCCAGGTGGAGCACCAGTAGGCTGGACAGGCCAGAGAGGGCAGCGTCAGGGAAGTTGGCAAGCCTATTCCCCTCCAGGTGAAGATAGGTGAGCTCCAGGGCCCCTGTGAAGGTCTCTGGGCCCAGTGAGGTGAGATCATTGTTGGATAGGTAAAGGTAGACAAGGCCCTTCATGCTCCGGAAGGCACCAGACTCTATGTCATGGATCTTACAAAAGTCCAGGTGCAGAGACACCACCTGTTCTGTTCCAGGAAAACTGTTACCAGGGAGATAGTGGAAGTGGTTGCCACGAAGATCCAGGAGCTGGGTGGTGGAGGGATAGCCACGGGGAACTTTGGTAAAACCCCGTCCCTCACAGGTGGCATGCTGAGCCTCAACCTAAGCAGGGGATGGAGAGAGAGACGTCGCATTCAGTGATGAGGAGGATTCAACGACTTGTGTTTAAAGGATATGTAGGATAGCTGAATATTACATCTGATACAGAGACATAGACTTTGACTACTACAGCTGAACCCAAATAAAAATGTATTAACGATGACCACTCACATCACAGTCACAGTCATCCGGGCACTTAGTCTTCTTCTTAGGCTTGACTGTGGGCAGGGCCTCCTCCCTGCTCTGCACCTTCTCCTCCAACTCCTCGTTCAGCATGTCTTCCCTGCTCCGGCAGCGCATCTCCAGGGGCCCCACTGCCTCCAAAGGCTCGTCAGACAAGTGAGGGGGCCCCACACAGGCCCCCAGCAGTTTCACTTTGCTCTGCCTGGCCCAAACCTTAAGGGGCCGCAGATAGCAGCTGCACTGGATGGGGTTTCCTGTGAGGTTAAGGCGCGCAAGCTGCTTGGGTCCAGAGAGGGGCTCCAGGTACATCAGCTGGTTGTGGCTGAGGTCCAGGTGGGAGAGGCAAGGAGCCTGGGACATAGCTGTGTCTGAAATGTCCTGCAGGGACATGTGGTCCAAGTAGAGGTGGGTGAGTTTGGGCATGGACACAGCCTCCTCGCCCAGGTAGGTCATTGGGTTGAAGCTCAGGTCAAGTCGGGTGACCTCCGGTAATCTGAGTTGGATAAAGAGACGTCAGTCAAACACAGGGGTGGATGGGTGTGTGTGTTTGTTCAGAAGAACATATATTGGGGGGGAAAACAATTAATGCTCTATTGTCCAAACCCTAAATACTTATTGTTGACATGTCCCTTACTCTGGAATGCAGCTAACGGGGATGTTACTATTAATTTATGATGGAGATAGGAGGCCAGGTTTATGGTCTGTTTATGGTCCTGGCATCTGGTTTCAAGGGGGGACTCCCCTCACAACCTACATAGCATTCATTCTTTAGACTATAAAGGGAGTACCAAGCCGTAGGATCAGCGCACATAAGGTAGAAGCACTTTTGTTAATGTCTGTAGGCTATGTATCAGCTTGCAAGTTTAATAAAACTCAAAACAAACAACTATAAATTGTCAGCATTTGTTAAAGATTATTATTTACATTTTTTAAGACATATTTCCACCCCAACCTCACCTGGTCATGGTCGAGGAAGGGAAGAACTGCAACTCGTTGTGGTCAAGGCTGAGGCGTGTGAGAGTGAAGAGGCTGGCGAAGGTTTCAGTGGCCAGGTTGTTGAGAGAGTTGTGGCTAAGACGCAGCCATTTAATGTTGTGCAGACCCTGGAAGGCCATGTTGGGGATGTAGACCAGCTGGTTGTGTGTGAGGGAGAGCATGTTGAGGAAGCCCAGCTGAGTGAAGGCCCCAAGTCGGATCTCTTCAACACGGTTGTGTTCCAGCTGCAGTTGCTTCAAGGAGGAGAGGCCGTCAAAGGACTCCTGGTGATGGAGGGGGGGAGGAATGATAGAGAAGTCAGAGACTGAAGTATGTAGCCCAATTGGACAAACTTACAGATGTGTATTTCAGTCCAGAAGGTTGTTAACTCCCATGTTCCCCTGTTTGTGTAAATCTACACACAAGACCTATAACCAGGTAAGGAGAGGACACAGGGTTGTGAGCAGCATTCTGAAATGGACATACAAAAATTTTCACCTGGTAGAGGATCTCTATGTTGTTGTTGGCCAGGTTGAGGGAGACCAGGCGACTCAGGGTACGAAAAGCCCCCTCCTTCACTGTCCTGATGTTGCAACGCTGCAGGGTGAGGTGGGTGAGATATGGTGTATGCAGGAACGCGCCTGGTGGCAGGACCTGAAGATTGTTGTTCTTCAAGTCCAGTTTCACTGTGATCTAAATTAATAAACCATTTGGAGGTATGAGGAATTTGTAATAATATTGTTGTATTATTTATATTAAATATTGATCTTGAACAAAATTATTCATAGGGTAAAAAAAATTCGTATTCATTAAATAGACCGGGAATGACAGCATCATTGCAAGAATGCATGGGGTTTCCATCATAAAGTCATGAGTAGTTTGGGATATTTTACATTTACCTCATCTATGGTGAGTGGAACTTCAGTCAGATTCTTGCCGATGCAGGCTACTGTGAGTTTAGAGCTGTCACAGATGCAAAACTTGGGGCACTTGCCTGCGTGCGATGGCAAAACTGCTGCCCAAAGTATCAGCACCCAGACCGAGAGCATTGTAACGCAATCTGCTAAGGAATGCATCTGTGTTGGAATAAAACGTATTTATTTACGTTACATTACGCTTTATTCAAAGCTACGTAGGCCCTACAGTGAATTTAGAATGTGCAACTGAACAAGGACTAATAAACGGATACAATTGCTCTGATAAAATTAGAAAACTCTTGGTTTGATTAAACGAGGTTAAAACAAACCCTCAGTAGAATATTATCGTAATAATCCTACTAGGCTTTATACTAAATAACCTATCACATTTATAAATTAGACAAACACAATAAACTGTAGGCTATATTGTAACGGATTTGGTCGACTTCCTAAAGCCTATCTAAAGTTGCCTAAAAGCCTAAATCTATCAGACCCAAGAGTAAAAATGTATAGAACTGAAATATCTTTCAAAATAATAAAGATGTGCAGTACCTTTCTTGCAGAAATCTATAATCCCTCATCCAATGCGATAGCTCTTCGATAAGTGTATCGGCTCCGCAATCAGGATAATTGACCTGCGACCGACGGATGTGAGGCTAGGTTATTCACGCACACACTATACTTTGCGTTGTTAAAATATCTGTGCATTTGAAAGAGTGAGGAGTCTCAAACACGGCTTTGGCAAATTCTTGCGTTGTGAGTCTAAGAACCTGCGCCCCCCTTCTTTAAATTAACACCAGGTCAATACATTTCGGACAGGTTGGAGGTGGACTAAGAAGACACCGTTACCACCGACCGAGTGTAGTATTTGCTAAAGTATTTCATTGAGAAGACCTGATTTGAAATGGGGAATGCAACTATCAACAATACATTTAAATCAGGGCCAACAATTGACAATGTCAACCTTCTCCCTTCCAGTGAGCTGTGCAAAAATGAATGAAATCCCACTCCAAAGTTTTCTCTTCTAAGTTTAATGTTGAAACTGTAAAAGATTTCACTGGCAAAGTGCTCAAAGAAAGTTGAGCATAAACAAAGACCCTAGTCTTTGAGAATAAGCATTGGACTGTCTCTTAAGATAGTCTGTGGGAGTCATTGGCCTTCACATTGCTTACTAGATAGATAAAAGTGCCCCATAACACATGTCAAAAAAGAACTGGATGATTTTTGTGTTTTGATTGTTTGATGTGCCAAAAAATGACCTTAATGTCTGTTGGCAATGTCTCATGCCATCATGCCATGTCCTAAACTAGACAGATGACCAGATCTACTACAAATACAGTATTCATTCTAAAGAGCACTGTCAGCCTGATATAATTTCCAGATCAAGTGTAAGGACACATACTTCAACATTTACTTAAAGCCATGTCCTCTTCAAATGAACAATATCCAACTTTGTGCTGTACTGTAAAAACAAATTTGCCATTTTACCCGGACATATTGGCAAATCATTAAGTTACATTTAAATCGTTGGTCAAAGCCAAGAAACAAGCTACTCCTGCAGTACATTTCAATTGAACTATATTTTATTTTGAGGTCTGTGTTATTCCAGCTGATTACAACTCAGTACTGTATCTGATCAATACCATTAACAAGCAGAGATCCCAGTTTTTCTGCTCTTCCCTTTTGATTGTTACTACTGTATTAATACACAGATACGATTTGTCGCTTCCTGTAGCCCCAGCATTGTCTTCCAACATTTTTCTATCCATCTTTCTATGTTTTTTTTTGTTTTTTTTAAACCTTTCATATGTATTTTGTGAGTACAATACAGGAGTAAACCAGGAGACCAGAAGTTTGTCCACACCACCTCGCCACAGTACAATCTAAAACTCCCACCATAGATGTGTCCCACTGTGAGAACGTGTGTGCGTGTCTAAAGGTTCAGTCAGTCAGTCCCACAGTTAACAACCTAATTCTATTCCACAAAAAAAGTCCATGATATAGCTCCCATGCTTGTGTAAGTCCGTCTCTCTCCTCTCTGTCAAAGGCAGGGATCAGAGCAGAAGTGTGCTTCGATGTGGTTAATCCTTGTGTGCGTCGGCTCACTCCTCTGTGTCAGTGGAGTGTCAATTCTTCAGTCCATCGCGGTGTTCAGTGCCCCTCCTAGTTGGGGTTTAGTCCAGGTAGAGCGGGTGGGTTGTGCATTGGTGGTCTTGTGTGGCTCAGCTCTCAGACTGGACCCTCTGCAGTGTGGACTGGAGGCAGGTCCTGGCTCCGCAGCACGACTCAAGGGCCTCGCTGTGTCTGGAGGGCCACGCACAGACATACACACGCACACAAACACAATGACAACACTGTATAAAAGCAAAACAATGCATTTTCCACTTAATAGCACCAGAACAAGACTTAGCAACATAAGGCGTGTAGAGCGCCTATTTGTGAGAGAGTACGAGAGGGAAACAGAGACAGACACGCTGTGTGTCTGCAGTTGGAGGGGGTACCTGTGAGCTGTGCCGCCGCCCCTCACACGTCCTTACCGGGACATGAAGGCCTTCAACACGGCAATGTGCTCCTTAGGGAAGTAGTCCTGACGCACAGCGTGCTCCAGGGCCTGCAGGTGACCAGGCACCACGCGCACCGGCTTCACCTTGTCCTCACTCTGACACCACACGGGCAGGGGAGGGGGAGAGAATGAATGTGAGGGACAGCAACATGTTTGCTTTTTCTCTCAAAGGGTCAAGTCTTCACTTGACCTTCAGGTTAACCTTCAGGTTAAGTGAAGAACCAACCTTCAGGTTAAGTGAAGAACCAACGTGAAAGTTGGTGTCCCTCTCTTAGGACGATTCCCCTGTCGCCAGATATTATGAGTTGCGACGTAAGATGAGGGGACATCTTTTGTTCAAATAAAAACATTTTTCAACAGTTTTTTTCCCCCAAACAGGATCAAAGCAGCATGGAAAGGAAGATGTGTTTAATGGACAAATACCTTGAGGAGTCCCAGCATCACTAATATAGATGATACAAAGGTGTAGCCTTCAAAGGAAGGACTGGAGAATGCTTTTCTTAGAACTGCATCTGCATGAGGAACAAAAAAAAGAGAAGGAAGAACTAAATATATTTTCTCTCTTTAAGAAAATAAGAAATACCCATAATTTCATGATCATAATCATATGATTATGAAATTATTGGTATTTCTTATTCATCAGAATCATACCCATAATTTCCCTTATGGTAGAGGTTTAAGTCTTCTAAGAACAAAGTACTTTCCAAAGAAATAATGCTTCTAAAGTGAACACCCAATGCCTTGGATATAAAATATGAAATATAACCTGTTTCTTAGAGGGACTCTTACCAACACTGTCCAGTACTGCAGCCTTGACCTCCTCATCCTCCTCCTTGTACACTGAAGAGATCTTGAGGAAGGCCTCTGCAGTCTTCCCAGCATCCACCACATCCACCTGTACAGACAAGAAAGTCACGCACCACCATCTACCAGATCCTGTTCAGAGTCAGACCAAGTGTAACCAGCAGGTGCGGAGGGATGAGAAAGTGTGTGCGTGTACCTGTTGCTGGATTAGAACAGCCCTCTTGGCCCCCAATCGGAGCAGCTTGTCTGGGGAAGGAAAGCTAAGGAAGGAGGACACGTCTGGGGGCCGCGGGGCGGACGGGGGGGTGGACACCTGTGAGGGACAGGAAGGTCAGACGTCAAGCAATAAGCAAAGTGATATGTTCTAATCTAGAGCCATATGGGTGCTATGTCTCCCTGGACAAGGACTGGTCTAATCTACAGAACAAGAGGGTTCTCTTAAATCCCAGAGTCTCTAACCTGGTCCACACTGCCATTCTCCTCCTCCTCTTCTTCCTCCTCCTCCTCCTCCTCTTCCTCCTCCTCCACCTCCTCCTCATCAACATCTTCCTCGTCATCCTCCTCATCGTCATCGTCGTCTTCATCATCCTCTGGCTCCCCTTCGTCATCACTGGGAAATAAGACATGATGAGGAAACCAGCGTTAGAGCTTAGATATGGATAGTAAACACTGTTCACAACCCAGAGTTAGTTTCCACCTGTAAGTAGAAGATGACAAAACATGTTTGATTTTGAAACCCTCAAACCCCAGTCCCAGGTGTGGAACACATTGACACAAAAGAAACAAAATATGTGATTTACGGATATACAGTTAGGTCCATAAGTATTTGGACATTGACACAATTTTCATCATTTTGGCTCTGTATACCACCACAATGGATTGGAAATGAAACAATCAAGATGTGCTTTAAGTGCAGACTTTCAGCTTTAATTTTAGGGTATTTACATCCAAATCAGGTGAACGGTGTAGGAATTACAACACATTTTATATGTGGCCCCCCCCTTTTTAAGGGACCAAAAATAATTGGACAAACTAACATAATCATAAATCTAATTGTCACTTTTAATACTTGGTTGCAAATCCTTTGCAGTCAATGACAGCCTGAAGTATGGAACCCATAGACATCACCAGACGCTGGGTTTCGTCCCTGGTGATGCTCTGCCAGGCCTCTACTGCAACTGTCTTCAGTTCCTGCTTGTTCTTGGGGCAATTTCCCTTCAGTTTTGTCTTTAGCAAGTGAAATGCATGCTCAATTGGATTTAGGTCAGGTGATTGACTTGGCCATTGCAGAACATTCCACTTCTTTGCCTTAAAAAACTCTTTGGTTGCTTTCGCAGTATGCTTCGGGTCATTGTCCATCTGCACTGTGAAGCGCCGTCCTATGAGTTCTGAAGCATTTGGCTGAATCTGACCAGATAATATTGCCCGAAACACTTCAGAATTCATCCTACTGCTTTTGTCAGCAGTCACATCATCGATAAATACAAGGGAACCAGTTCCATTGGCAGCCATACATGCCCACGCCATAACACTACCTCCACCATGCTTCACTGATGAGGTGGTATGCTTTGGATCATGAGCAGTTCCTTCCCTTCTCCATACTCTTCTCTTCCCATCATTCTGGTACAAGTTGATCTTGGTCTCATCTGTCCATAGGATGTTGTTCCAGAACTGTACAGGCTCTTTTAGATGTTTTTTTGGCAAACTCTAATCTGGTCTTCCTGTTTTTGAGACTCACCAATGGTTTACATCTTCTGGTGAACCCTCTGTATTTACTCTGGTGAAGTCTTCTCTTAATTGTTGACTTTGACACAGATACGCCTACCTCCTGGAGAGTGTTCTTGATCTGGCCAACTGTTGTGAAGGGGTTTTTCTTCACCAGGGAAAGAATTCTTCTGTCATCCACCACAGTTGTTTTCCGTGGTCTTCCGTGTCTTTTGGTGTTGCTGAGCTCACCAGTGCGTTCTTTCTTTTTAAGAATGTACCAAACAGTTGATTTGGCCAAAATGTTTTTGCTATCTCTTAGATTTGTTTTGATTTTTCAGCCTAACGATGGCTTGCTTCACTGATGGTGACAGCTCTTTGGACTTCATATTGAGAGTTGACAGCAACAGTCAGGTGGCTGAGCAGTGAGGGAGTCGGACTAGTAATCCGAAGGTTGCCAGTTCGATTCCCGGTCATGCAAACTGACGTTGTGTCCTTGGGCAAGGCACTTCACCCTACTTGCCTCGGGGGAATGTCCCTGTACTTACTGTAAGTCGCTCTGGATAAGAGCGTCTGCTAAATGACTAAATGTAAATGTAACAGATTCCAAATACCATACTTGAAATGAACTCTAGACCTTTTATCTGCTCCTTGTCAATGAAATAACGAACTCCCTTTATGAGGGAATAACATACACCTGGCCATGGAACAGCTGAGCAGCCAATTGTCCAATTACTTTTGGTCCCTTAAAAAAGGGGGGGGGGCACATATAAAATTTATTGTAATTCCTACACCGTTCACCTGATTTGGATGTAAATACCCTGAAATGAAAGCTGAAAGTCTGCACTTAAAGCACATCTTGATTGTTTCATTTCAATTGTGGTGGTATACAGAGCCAAAATGATGAAAATTGTGTCAATGTCCAAATACTTATGGACCTAACTGTATTTCGCAAGGTCCAAGCAGACTTTGTTTGACTGTTTCTCTCCCAAAAATCAAACGGGGGGCTAGAAGTCATGCGTACCTGAGGGATCCCAGCAGGTTGCCCATGTCCATGCTGTCCATGGTCTCTCTCAGAGCTTCACAGCCGTCCTCTCCTAGACAGTTACCTGAGGAGAGGAAATGGACATTGTGTGGTGCTGATTCAGGTGCTGATTCAAACAGCTTAAAAAAAAAAAAAAAAAGGATTCGAAGCATGGGACGTAAAGAATGCTTAATGTAAACTGTGAGTGTACCATTCAGGTCCAGCTTCTCCAGGTGATCTTTTCCCTGGACAGCCTGTGCCACCACAAGAGCAGCTTCCTCTGTGATCTCCCCGAACGAAAGATTCAACTCCTGAGAGGAGAGACGAACGCAGGCTAATCAATTAGAACAAACTAGGAAAAATTCAACTCTATGAGTTTGAAAATCTGTCAAACAGCGTAATAGATGTTCTTTGTGACACGTGATGGAGGTTGTCAGAGACTGTGGCTACCATTCCACGGCCCCAGAAGCCCCTCCATTAACTAATAAGTACAACATCCAGTATGTCCCAAGAGGTGTCCCTGCACTGAAGGGCTGTTGCTCACCTTGAGGATGGGCAGGCCCTCTGACACGGTCTCTGCTATAGCAATGGCCCCCTCGGAACGCACCAGACAGTCACCGAAGTTAATCACCTGGACACTGCGGAGATGTTTCAGGCCCTTGGGAAGACGCATAGACTGTTAGTACAGAAATACACTCACCGAGACAAAACACACACAAACACACACGTGTGGCCGGTCCAAATGGGTGTACCTGGGCCATGGCGATGGCTCCTTTCTTGGTGAAGGTGTTGTCGTTGAGGTTGAGGACGCGGAGGTCAGGGTTGTGCTGCACGGCAGTGGCCAGGGCTGTCACCCCTGGGTGGTTGATGCCATTCTGGGGCATGTGCACCTCCTCCAGACTGCCCATCAACTGTGGAAAGGGGGAGAAAAAGTGTTCAGTGGACATGGAACTGATTCCACAGTAATTATCTAAATATCACAGTAATCAAAGAGCCAATTATCTTTATCGCAACAACTTACAACGAACAACTCTGGATGTGTACAATGCGGGATGTGACTTCCAGAGAATGTAATGGGTGTATTTGTACCTGGAAGGCGTGGGCTAGAGCTGTAGCCCCATCGTTCTCTAGGCGGTTCCGTCCGGCGATGAACACTTTTAATCTGAGGGGGTTACCTTTGGCAGTGGATTGTTTATGGCACTCTGTTAATGCTGCAGCCAAGATCTGCAAACAACACAAATACAGCTACATTGATGCTCTATGTATCTAAAGCAGCAGCCAAAACATGTCTTCATAATGCCAGAAAAGCTTGATCAAGGCCAGTCCCAGTACACCGGGTTCAGGCTAGTCACAGATAAGGAACAAATAAACTAAAAGCTCTTTCAATACTGAATCTCCATGCACTTTTTTCAAGTTGAAGAACTCGATTTATATGGTGTCTAGGGAAACTGGTCTTATAACAATTCAGTTCATCTTTATTAATTTCCTTGGGGAAATTTGGTATGCAGCATATGAGCATCTAAAACAATCAATCCCATACAACCAAAACAAACACATAAAACACATTTAAAGTAAATCACTTTAATGATCTTCCTACTAAACATTACCTACAATTCTAAAGCTTTACAGCTGAGGGGGATAAATGAATCGGTAATCCGATTGGTCTCATCTAAACCGAACACACTCACCTTTCCTCCTCCGATGCCCATGCCACAGTTATTGAGCTTCAGCTCCTGCAGCGTGTGGCAGGCAGTGCTTTTCAGCAGCCTCTCGATGCCCTTGACCCCATCCGGTCCGAAGGCGTTGTCACTGAGGTCCAGCACGGTCAGCCTGGCCCCTGCCTTCATCAGGGCATCGCCCAGGGAGTTCTACCAACACGACAGACGGTCAAACATGTTTGAGGCTCAGGCCCATTGTTATGTCAAACATGCATCTTAGGTTCATTTGCTCTCATAAGTAAATCAGCGACCTGACAGAGTTGCAGAGAGAGAGAGAGAGAGAAGGGTGTGTGGGCCTGCCTCTCCTACCCGCTGCTACATTCACATAAGATTTACTGATTAGTCGCATTTAAAGTCCAGAGCAGTCAAACACGCCCTGACACTGGATATCCATCATTAGAAAAGGGGAGGTTCTGAATTTGGAAATGCAATCCTGCATTCAATTTAGCAGCAGAGACATCTCACCAGAGCAGGAGGGATCTCAGAACGCAGTCGGCCAGTGAACATGTCACTCCAGTAACAGCACTGGAGAAGAGACACAGAAAGCAACAGCAAGAGAAATTGAGTGACACTGACAGCATTTCAGATGATCTTCTTTTAACATGGCTTCTGGTTGGAACAGCCCGAACACCCCCACACTGAAACTTCTAAAGACATCCCGTATACCACTCGACGGCTGGTTGGCACCTTAAACTCGCTCTTGGTCTCCAGAGCCTTAGCGATAGCCTGTGCAGCCTCCACACCAATGGTGTTCCCCTCCAGCCTCAGAGCCTGAAGACCCTGGAAGTCCTGGATCTCCTTAACAATTTCTTCCACTGAAGGAGAAGAAAGGTGTGCGAGAAAGAGAAACACAGGGAAGAAATTGTGAGTTAGAGAATTGTGTATGACATGCTATGGTGATCATGTCAAATTGGCATTTGAGATTTAGTGCTATAAAAATACGTTTGATTCGACTGGAAATATCAAGGGAATATCAACATATGTGTGAATATTAAGGTATGACTTACATCAAGGTATAAAATGTAAGGCGTACATGCATACTCACCAGACTGTGCATTGTCCAGTTTGCGCCCCTGGCCCTTATAGCTCAACTCTCCCTCAACCACCTGAGTTTTGGCCAGAGAGTCAGCCAACTGTGATACATCATCGGTTGCCATTGGAACACCTATGCACATACACAAACACACTTAGTTATACCATGTGCCTGTTCTCTTTTATAAGCTCTAATGTTCAGTGCCCAAATTACATAATCATTAGTTTACACGAATCTAACGGCCATGTAAGGATTATTATGAGTGCCTCAGTCATGAGCTGGTTTATTCTCATGCTGATTACTGCTGCCTACAACTAACGTTAGTTTAGTACACAGCTAGCTACATAGAAAAGTATAGAGCTGGCATTTGAATATAGAGCTACCGTTACGGGTAGTCGAAATGTTTCCCGTCAGTTTAGTGCTAAATGTTTACATGCGACTCGACTTTCATTCTTAATAACCAAGCTACAAGTGGCAAGCACTAGAACGGCCTTCCAGCAACACACATTTGCTGGTTAGCTAGCTAGCTAATGTTAAACAGCTAACTCTTCCTTGTCAACTGTCCATGGACAACAGCTCTTATTGTTGTCAATTAAACGTATTTCGTGCAAATTATGAACAGTGTTTATAAGCTCACCAAATGCAAATGTTTATGGATCTCAACCCTGTTGTTAAGAGTGCTATGTTTAAGGCCGAAGCTAACACTCGCTGTCTCCCGCTCGCTCTGTTCTTTCAAACCAGACCACACAACCCGGTCTGGTAAGTGAAAGAAACAGCGAGATGTGGTGATGGGACTTGTAGTTCTAATAACATTTGGATAGTGTCTGTCTTCAGTTGTTTTGCTATTAAAAGCAAGCCCAACAACAAATCCGATTATGTCATTTTCAATTAAAAAAAATAGTGAAATGTAGTTTTGCATTTTATTACATGTATTCGGATGTCGCCTTCCACGAACCATACTATCTGTAGGACCTAGATTCGGTAACACAACGGGGTAGTGGTAAGGGCTATTCGAGGAAAGTGAAACTGTTCTGTTGAATCTGCTCACGTATGCTAGCTGCTAGAGAGAGATACAGTAGTATTCTTCAGGGTTGTAAAGGATATTGTTGTCCACGACTGGAAATGTTCTGTGCTGTATGTGTAGACCTTAACTACCACTACTAGTAAAACACCGACTTTATGTTTCTTGACAGGTGAGTCTCGAGTTTATTTGTTGCACGTTCTTGCAGAAAATGTAATTAGGCGAACGCCCTTAAAATGTAGCTCGAGTAGCTTTCTATATATATTTTTTTAAAATGTATTTTACAGATAGTGTGGTCCTACAGTGTCCATCTGTATTTCTTTTATTTGTAAAAAAGTTACTTCATTAACCACTGTTACCTGCCACTCAGTCTGCAAATATTCTTCAAAAAGCCTGATGTTTACATCTGTTTTCGCGCATGTGATTGTACAGCTATGGACTCGGAACGGCAGAAGCGCAAAAACGAAATACAGAAAGGACTTTCATTCATACGGTTAGAATAGATTCATACTAATATTGTTGCTCTAGGTTTGCATAAAGATTTTTTTGTAAATGGCTAATATCAAATGAGTAGAAGGATATTGGTAAAGTTTTTGCTTTCACTTGTTGATATTGGAAAAAACTCATTTCTCCTATAGGCCATCTTTGCCTTATCCAAAGCCCAACAGCAATGAGGTAAGGTTATGAAAAATGTGTTTTTCTTTTAAGACTGTCTATTGTGACCATGGTCATAATTCCCACAACCTCAACTTACTGCCCCAAATATCTGTTGGAAGTTTGTGTGCATTCCCATTTCCCAAACATTTCACAACTCCTTTCTCTTTACTTATCCTCCCTCTCTGTCCTTGCCCCTCCCACTGTTACAATCTCTACTCCAGGGCGTTCTGACCCAGCTTATTTGCAACCTCCTGGATGAGGGGAATGTGTCATTCAGGGAGGAGCAGTGGGACCAGGCCATTACAAACTTTACGGAAGGGGTGAATGTGGCTCAGTATGCCCAGTCAAAGGACCTGGGCATCCCTCCAGCCCTGTTGGAGAGCCTATATGTGAACCGGGCCAGCACCTATCACAGCATGGTAAGATATATATAGAGAAAAAATATCACTGATGTTGAGAATTGTATTATTATTGTTTCACACAAACACACACACACAACCCTCAGTCCACTATCATTGATTCCTTCTCTCTCAGGAGAAGTATGAGCGGTGCATTCAGGACTGTGACCATGCGCTGGCAGTGTGTAAGGGCAGTCGCAGGGCTCTGTACAGGAAGGCCCTATGTCTTAAGGAGCTGGGACGATACAGGGAGGCCTACAACTGCAGCATTGGCTGCCTGCTCACGGCTCCTAACGTAAGTCATCTATAGGACAGTCGCAAGACAACTTCATAGATATTTATATCTCTATGGCCCCATGCTTAGTTATCACACTTTCACATGACAAGTTGATTGTACTTGTTCAAACAGATAGTTTGTGTCCTTATATCATTTTGTTTATCTCCACTCATAGGACAAACAAGCCAATGAGCTGGCACGGGAACTGGCTAATAGACTGGGCATGAGGGTCCGCAAAGCCTATGTTAGCTCTAAGGTGAGCATCCGATTTTCAGACTTGTTCCAGGACTGTAAGGGGTTGCTAAAAGCCGTTGATATCTACTTTCATCAAATTCTCCATAACAACTTAGGAAATGTTGATCATATCGAGTAATTGAAACTCCATATTGAGTATTTGAACCCCCCCCCCCCCTTTAAAGGAGCCAGCTGCTACTGAAAGTGACAGTAATGGTACCACAGGTCATCATATGGATAAGGCAAGTGCTCTACTGTATATACAGAATACAAAATAAAATGATCTGACTGAGGTTTCATATATTGCGGGATGTTTGCAAAGTGAACCAGTGCCATCTTTTTTCTTCTTCCTTCTCACCCTCTAGATTTCAGCCAATAGAATGTATTCCTTGAGGGACATCGCACCAAGTACGAATTACTCTCAAAGTGAGTTTAGATGATCATCACCTTCAGTACATGCCAGAAACCGCTTTCCATATAAACTCTTGTTCCTTCTCCTCTTCTGTCCCATTTTCAGGTGGCTTCTCAGACACGCCTCCACCTGCCAGGATACCAGGCCGTGATGGTGACACCTCACTCCCTGCAGCTGGATCTATGAGTTCCAGCCGGTGTGTCGACAGCCCTGGACAAGGCCCCCAAGGCCTTCTCCACTCAGGGCCCGAGGCTCCTGGAGACTTGGATTTGATAGGGGATGATCTAGACACCCTCCTGGACAGTTTTTCTAATGAGCTAGAAGCAACTGAGGTGAGCATCAGATTGCATGACAAGTTGAGAATAACCAACAACAAAAAAGGTTGCATATTTTTCTTTCCATTTGCTGGGATTCATAACCATCGGCACTCTGCTTTTTCTCCCATTTCCTTCCCACCCCCAACTCCCCCTCCACCCATGTCTCCCACCCAAACCCATATCCAGGCTTCCTTTCCCACTGAGCCCTGCATGTTCACATCTAGCCCCGTTCAGACTTATGGCCTGGCCCTCCCCGCGCCCTCTCCCAAGCTCCCCCCAGCATTCTTCACCTCTGCAGTCAGCCAGCTCAACTCCCTGGACACCTTTCGCCCCAAAGGGGAGGACCCCAGCACAGCACCGAGTTCCCTGGATTCCCTTGATGGCCTTGATGCCTTGGATAATTTCCCAGCTCATGGGGGGGGTGGCGATGGCAGTGCCCTCCAACCATCACTTAATGCCCTGATGGAAATAAATGCCCTGGATTCTTTAGACAACCTGGCCCCCTTTCTAGGCAGTGGAGCTGAGGCTCCCCCCATGGCAGCCACCGGAGACGAATTGAACGACCTTGACCTCGAGGGACTTGACTTCTTGAATACCCCCGACAGCATCCCTGTCCTGGGCGATGGGGGCCCACCTGAAATGGCTGTGTATCCCCTGAACGCACTGGATTCCCTCGATTCGCTCGACAACTTCTCGCCACTAGAGGGCGCCTCTGCACCCGCACTCACATCCAAGGCAGTTGGCGGAGGCAGGCTGGTCTCCCCCTCTGAGTTCACCCAGTCTGGTGAGTGCACTGAGGGTAGGGTTATGTAAAAAGCCAAAACACATAGTATTGTTTTTGTACAATACAGTAAAAATGTATGTGTTGAATAGAATGTCTCCTCTTTTAACAAGGTGGTGGGAGGTCCCTCAGTGCACCGCCTGCATCACGCTCAACCAAGTCTAACTATACCGTAAGAATTGTCTTTTTCTGTTGATTTTGTCATTGACATGTTATATTTGTCTTGATGGTATTCTAACTGAAAGCTGTTTTGCGTTCCAGAACAACCATGGAGGCTCAGTCATGTCCCGGCTATACCAGAACCCTCTGGCCTCCACCCACATATTCCTGCAGGCCTGCTTCACCTGTTACATCAGCACAGGTAGCACCCCCACCCCTACACACAGACACACATACACACACACACACACACACACACACACTGACCTCCGCTCTCTCTCTCTCTCCAACAATCTCCCTCTGATTACGCCCCCCCCCCTCTCTCTCTTTCTAACTCTGCCCCCCTTATTTCCTCCCAGGCCCAGGGATCTTTGATGTCCAGCACCAGCCAGACTTGGTCCATAACTGTAGGCGGGACATCCTGCTCTGCAGAAGCAGGGCTGAGTCTCTCTGGATGAGAGTGAGGGCGAGGCCCATCAAGACCCAGGTCTTTGGACCCTATGTCCTCTGCAAGGGTGAGGACTGCTAAGCTCTGGTCACACTTTCAGCTGGGTATTCTCCTTTTTTAAGGCCATGCCCAGATACAATGACACATATGAAATTACCACCCTCAGGTCATGATAGCTTCAGTTTGAAACTCTGTTTACGTACATACTGTACTGTGGTCCGAAGGAAGAATGTTGGAAGTGCTTAAAGACCCCTGTCTGTTCTGTACTTCACCTACAGAGGATGTTTACAGTGTTCCTTAAACTACACAAACACTTAAAAATAAATAATATTGAGCTCACAGACTGGGTGAAACCCACATGAACACCAGTGGTTAGAGTAAAGGCCATTTGGATAATGACCAAAGATTCACCTCAAGGTCCAGAAGAAACATGTAGAATGTGTTATCAAAACAAGGGAGTTAACACTACACAGTTGTATAAAAGGATGCTGCCCAATATCAGAGTATAGAGTAGTTGTAAACACTGAATAAAATGTCTACACAGACAAATGAACACAAATGATGTGCCGCACATAGCAACCTAACTAAAACAATGCAGATATTGTGGAAGACCACTCAATCCACACACAATCATTCTCACTCTTCACTTATGCTGTGACATCAATTCCACTATTTGCTTTCACTAATGGCAATCAGATGGAGAGTTGTAGATTTCAAAGAAATAACTCGACACAAGTCTCTTAGTGGCTTTGCAAAGTCAGAGAGCATTATACAGTATTAACACTTGATATATAAAAACAAGACATTGCAGCCCCATTAGTTCGAATCATTCATAAATGAGTGCCAGTTAATCACTCTCCACTAGGGTTTGCATCTGGTGGTGCCGGTCTAACACAACACAGATTATCCATATCAGCTGTGTCCTTGACCGACCAACACAGAAGGAGAGAGAAAGATGGTTTCAAGGAATACAAAATGGCATAGGAATTGTTGCATACATAGAGGCCTTCAAAGTTTATATTATCACTGTAACTTACTCCTTGTTACAGCATAATACAAATCTAAATCTTAACAGCCTGTTTGACGGTTACTTAATTGTTTCTTATGCAAAACGTTGATAAAATACACATTCCGGCGTCACACGGTGTGTGAGTATGGTTTAGTGGTTGATTTAGAGAGATTTGGACTGTGCACTCAACGGCCCAAAAAAAACACACACTTTTCAAAACGTCGATACCTACTCATAAGTGTGTTCATAAAGGTTGTACTTGATGAAGTGGATGGCTGTGCCCCCTTTTCCCCCTATCCAGAGATACTGCAGTCTGGCCTGAAGAAAGGCTGTAAGTATGGGGAGGCCTGCATGTTTGCCTTCTGCCAGCAGGAGATTGATGTGTGGACCCAGGAAAGGAGGGGAGCTCTGAGCCGGGGCCTGCTGTTCGGCCCGCCGCAAACCAACCCTGGCTCTGTCCCCACGATCAAGCATCTGCTGCAGCTCTACAATGGCATGTTCATCTTCCTCTGTAAGGTAAAGTGGACACAAACAAGAACACACGAGCACACAAAAGCATGAGCTTATTTCCTCATTTGACCATTGCCATTATTGGTGCTCTGTATTCACCCATTGTCCCTGTGGAGGAAAAAGCCCTTGTTTTCAACTGGCTTGTTTTTGTGGGGAAGGTCTTCGAAATATATCAAACAGAACCCAGTTTAGTTAGGAGTTTGTTCAAAAGGATTTAGATCAAAAATAGAGTCAAAGACGGAATATCTTTCAAATTTAAGATGGCTTGATGGTTTATTCAGCAATGCAGCAGCAGTACACTTAAGACACAAAAAGCAATCACGCACGTGAACACATTATCTTATATAGGCTGATATGAGGAATATCTCCTCATATCAGCCCTGCATGATGATTTCACAATGCTCGAGAAGTTTCTCTTCCAACGTTTTGGCCAAGGCCAACCTATCTTCGATAAAGCCAACATGCATGCGCACTCCCTATATCTATGTCTACTCAAAAATGTTCCCTTTTCTCCTCAAACCCTAGTTCACCCCTTCTCCCCACCCAATATGTGTCACCCGACCTCCATGTGTATCTCCTCACTTCCCTGGCTAGGTCAGCTTGGCCTGCCACTCTTAAGGACCTAGATCCCGGAATCAGAGGCAACCGAACCAAAGGGCCTACAATCATGAGTTTTCCCAGCTGTTAGGCCTTGGCACCTCCATTCCTCACTGTCCTAGAGTGCCAAGCACACATACCAGTCTCCTATAAAGCTGACTCACCCTGGCCCCCCTTTCTCCTTCGAGAACATTCTATTTTGCTCTGGCACCATATCTGCTGTTGTCCTCTTCTCAACCTTCCAAAACCCCTGACTAGTTCAGGACATGTTTCTCTGCAAACATAGGCCTATCTTCCTCACCACTGAGTACCACCCATGCCTGCCACCCTGCCCAATAATCAATAAACCACGACATTATACAGAGAAACGATGAACTAATGAACCAACTGATTAACCAATTCAAACAGACTCATTGACTAACCAATAGATGGACACATTGGTAAATATACTGATGCATCAGAGAACAGTTCAACTTAACATACAGTTTCTCAGGCTTATCTAGGTCTCCTAGGTCAGTCTCCTTCCCTGGTTCGCTGAGGCGGTCCTGAATACTTCCAAGTAACACAAGTGACCTAGAGTTCTGTGCATGAATTGAGTTTAATGCAAGCTTGCAGACAGAAGGCACTCAGTCCTTATATAACAAGAGCCCTCATTGACATATGTCTCTACCAAGGGTCTGTACTATTAAGGGTCTTAAATCAAAAATAATTCCTTGTTTGAACCAGTAGGTACCAGGCGCTAACTGGTACTTCCTGTTTCTTCTCCAGCTCACAGGCTGATTTGATCAGGTTACCTGAACAGTTAAGGTCCCAGACAGTATGCTTTTTTGTCTGTCTCTTTTACACAAATGAATAAATCATAGAGCTGAGAACTGCACAGAGTGTTCTTAACAAAGAAATACGATGGTCTACACCTTCATATCTAGGTTACAACATTCTGATCAAACATATTCTACCTTATACAAAGCATCAAATAAAGTGTCAAAAATAGTTATAGTCATAATAATAATAAGACTTTATTTATATTTCACATTTCATACAAAAATTGCAGCTCAAGGTGCTTTACATAGAATCAATAAAAAACAATAATACAAGTGATAAAAGTAATAATTAATAGCAAACAATAATATAACTAATAAAAGTAGTAAAACCCTTCTGAGATCAAATTAGATAAATTATAAATAATAAGCTTTGGTAAAAAGGTAGGTTTTAAGCTGTCTTTTAAAAATGTCTAGCGTGTTTGTTTCATGGTTTGCACTTGTTTATCTTTAAACCTTATCAAATAAACGGAAGGATAAAGACAGGGTCACTCTGGTCGTTCCTCGACAGTACCTTGTCCCATGTCACCTATAAAACAACACATTTAAATCCTTGCAACCATAACTCACTCCACACATATTTCCATCCTAACCTTGAGAGATTATTGACCAATGACTGATTGACCAAATCTTTCATATCATAGAATAAGCATGGATCCAAACTAACTTCAAACCTCTTCTTCTTCTCCTCTACTTTTCTGTTTATCGTCCTTTTTTGTCGCCTTTCATGGTGTCTCGGTCTCGTCTCTCTTTCTCTTGCGCTCCGTCTCCCGGTCTGTCAGGAGTGTTACGACAGTAAGCCCAGGATCATTAGTAAGCGCAGTGAAGAGGCACCGGGCGTGTGCTCCAACCTTTCTGCTCCTCACCCGTTCGACGGCAACAAGTGAGTAACATTCTTCACACACGCACACCCACACACACACACACACACTTCAACCCCCTGAAAGATGTTACTGTACACGGGGCACACACAGACTAAATTCACACACACATACACACAAAACTTGGCTAGAGCCCCCCTCCCCCCCTCTGTGCCTTGCAGGTGCCTGGTCCACGTGGTGAGGTCCACCAGCGTGAGCTACAGTAAGATCCGCCCTCTGCACGCCCTGTGCCATCATGACGTGTGCCGCCATGCCATCCGCTACGGCTGCCAGCGGGAGGACACCTGCCAGTTCGCCCACTCTGTCATAGAGCTCAAGTTCTGGATGCTGCAGAGAGACACAGGTGCAGGCCAATCCGTCGCTCGGGCAAAGGGTGCACACGGAACATTTGAACACACAATCGCAGAGATGATCTCAGGAGGGATTTCACCGCGATAACCGTTCTCATCTTCTGCCAGTAGATGGCAGTAGCTGTCATGTCGTTGTCCATGTTTTTGCTGTCTGTGTGTGTGCTTATGTGTGTCTTCTACCCAGGTATCACTCCTGAAGAAATCGTGCTAGAGTCTACAAAACACTGGCAAAAACTGGAGCAGAATGCACACAAGCAAAGAGGGAACAAAGTAAAAATGAAGGCAGAAATTCTGGTTGCACAACAGCAGCCTTTTAAATCTCGATAACCTGTAGCTTTCAAATAAATATGGCGTATAGCTTTTGTGTAGATAAAGTCTTTAGCTTCTATAATATATAGTCTTTAGCTTGTATATCTCCATATCCGTAGGTTAGATTCATTCTCTCTTCCATTTTCTCGTATTTCCATCACTGATGCTTATGGCTGGTGCATCTGTGTGTTTCTCATGAACCGAAAGCCTGTGAGCGTGCCGCAATCTCGAGCAACAGGAGGCGCAAGAGGAGGAGGAGGAAGTAAAGGTCTGAACATGAGGATGAAGTTTGTCTGTGGTCAGTGCTGGAAGGACGGTCTGGTCAGTGAGCCAGATAAAGCCCTTAAGTATTGCACAGCCAAAGCCAGGCACAGGTAAGAAAACAGCTTAACTAGTACATAGTATTGAGTGTGCACTCTATGTTGAGTGCTTTTAGCTTCGTTTGACATTCCTCCCCTTCTTTAGATTACTACACAGTAGTAGTGACACAGTACTAGCCCCTTTTAAGTTATTCTGCTCTACCCTCTCTATATTCCCCCTGCCCTCCCTTTTTTCCTCTCTCTATATCTCTCTCTCCCCCCCTCTCTCTCCCTCCCTCTCTGTCTCTACCAAGCTCACACACACACTTCCCTGCTTCTTATCCTTCCTCCCCCTCTCCATGTATGCTAATTGCCGTTTCATGTTGTCACTTGTACTTCTGTCACATGTCTTCCTTCTCGCGGTCCTCCTGGTCCTTCTGCCCCAGCTGGACAAAGGAGCGCCGGGTGCTGTTGGTGATGTCCCTGGAGAGAAAGAAGTGGGCGATGGTGCGCCCTCTTCCCTATGCCAAGACCTTCCCCCAGCAGTACGAGGTGCGTCCACTTCTCCTCGTATTCCTCCCCCCCCCCCTCCCTCAGATATGGAACTACTTAATGTGAATAACGTACCAAGGAGCTTGACGTCTCGCTGGAACCTGACTGGCCGTGACGGTGCGCCAAACGTGTCCCTCCTCAGATATGCGGCCACATAGCGAAGCAGAGGAAATGCACTTTTACTGGGAACTGCACCTACGCTCACAGTGTGGATGAGAAGGAGGTGTGGACCTACATGAAGAACCAGAACTGTATGTGAACCCACACACTGTAAACCGCTGGTCTTTTTTTTTCTTTGCTAGCTACGTTATTTTGCTTCTGTGCTTGTGCTACTTTGCTTTGAATCTATCTTTGTATATGTATTTATGCTGTATGCTATATATTTATTTTTATATATACGTTTCTTTGTGATGCTACTTTAGATGTTTCGATGTTCGCTTGACAGGTCACAATAATTTTACATTCCTGATGATGCTATGCGGTGCATGTGACAAATAAACCTTTGACAAGTGCACATTTCCTGCTCTTTGTTCACAGTATATCTGTCTCTTTGTTCACATTCTCTATCCTGAAGTGAATCTGGCCGGACCAGAGGTGTAACATTTCTTTTGATCCCCTTTCCGCAGTGAAAGATATGCAGCAGATGTACGACATGTGGATGTCTCTGACCAGTCACGACCGACAACCTGATGGTGCCTGGCTCTCCCAACCTCCCGTTTGCTCCGAGGATAAGTACATCGTCATGCCAACCGACTTTGCCGAGCCAATGGTGAGCGGCTCGACTCGCCTCTGATTGCGTGCGCTTCCGTCCACGCAGGTACGGCGCCGGCGCGGTTTCTGATGTGTCGGTTTGCCGTGTTTGTGCATTTGTGACAGAACGGCTTCCACTGCCGTCTCTGCGGGAGGCACAGTAACGGCGAGCGCCAGTGGCAGCAGCACATCTCCTCAGAGAAGCACAAGGACCGAGTGTTCAGCTGTGAGGGAGAGGACGAGAGCCTGGCCTGGGCCTACCGCTTCCCTGGGCCCCACTTCACGCTGTGCCCCAGGTCAGTCTTGTCTGTGTGAGGCTATATTGCTCATTCAGCCCTTTGTGATTCACTCAGATCACTGAGGCTTACGAGTCGCGGAGCTTACGCCTTGAAGCTTATGATGTGGAGATTATTGTAGAGCCAGAGGGGTGGAACTCTTACCTGGGCGAACGACACCATGAACCAAAGTTGCTATGATTGACAGGCTGGAGAGCGTCTGTGAGGATGGTGTGAGCTGCGACTACGCCCACAGCGAGGAGGAGCTGGTGGAGTGGAAGGAGAGGCGGGACTTCCTGCGTCGCAAGCTAGCCAAGGCCCGTGAGGACATGCTCATCATGCCAAACGAGTTTGACTTTGGGAAATACAACTTCCTCCTTCAGGGTTGAAACCCCTGTTTCACTATGTAGCGATGCATACAGTATACACACAAACATACACAAACCACACAACATCTCTACCCACATACTCATACCACATACTAGATTTTGCGGTCATTTTTATTTTGCTTACTCTTCTGTCGAGCTACAAACACAGACCCATAAATGGGCTAGACTGACTGGCTTACTTCAGAGTAAAACTTCTGACTTAAGCGTATTTACTTTGACCTGTTGATAAACTTTTAGTCAATTGAAAGTATCTCTGTGCTGAGTAACTAGACCAGTGCTTTGAAGTCATTCAAAGGAAGAACCATGTGTGTGTGCCTAATCGTTCTCTTCATAATATCTTTGCCAAAATGGTATTTGCAATCTTCGTTTAACCTTATCTATGCACTTTGAGTTAACAGAAGGGGACCTTCCCAGTCAACCAGTGGTGCACTCCCATGGATTGGATGTAGAATTCTGATGACTGATGTCACCCTTTTATCAGTTTGTTGCTATATAATGTATGGGTAACTGGGGTGCTTGAATGGCATCCTACTATATGCCAGGAGTGCTCAAGGCAGGGGGCTCTTAACTGAGGAGTGTTTGAAGCAAAGGACTGCAACTTCCAGAGGACTTATCTCTGAATGTGTAGTTGACCCATAAATGATATTGAATGTAATAGCAAGAAACTGCTTGTAGCACAACATAATCACAAAGTTGTGAATGAACAATTGATATCATTTCAGATTAACCACTTTCAAACTATCTTAAACTGAATGCACTAAAGTTGTGTACATTTTTTGTTTATTAGGTCAATCCTATGTTCTTCTAGGGGTTTATTCAGTGCCTTGAGATGAGTGACATGACTGTGGAAAACACAAAAGAACTGTCTGGAAAGGTTCAGTAGCCTACACATCACTGGTGATTTATGTTGAAGGGCTATGTTTTCAGATAGTGTTTACTGTATTATTTGAATTAATATACAGGAAAAGCAGTATGTATTGTAGGTTACTTTTACTTGTGAATGACAGCTGTTTATCATTTATTTTGTTACAGAGTAAACTTTTTTAAGAGGGTTGTTTTACTTGTTTTCTATTAGGACTATTACGATTTATTGAGGATAAATGTCAGGCCTATTAGACTGATTGCGATGTAGGCTACTGATCAAATTCTGTGATATATTTCTCTGTCAGGATGTTGTCTACATTGTGGCCCACGTGCCTCAGAATGTGACGCCTTAGAGAGACATGGCCTACACAACAATTATAATTGGACGTGGGCAATGACTGACAGTCCATACAACCAATTGACATGGTGTTTCTATTGAATAAACGTTACATTATTAATTTCATGAGCATTCATTGGTTGTCGAACAAGACTATTTTAATATTCAGTAAGTCGGAAAGCGTGACCACTGACCAACATGTTGCTGCACCGCGTGATAATACCTGAGAAGTTGGAAAGTAGTTGGGAAAGGAAATAGTTTTCTACGTTAAGTGTAGAACCTTTAAGTCTCATTACCAGGATTTTGTGATTCGTTAGAATAGAAGCAACTCAGTTTCGGTCTTTAGAAATGTCAACAGCTAATAAAATATTCGGGGACAGTGGTGATGTTAATGAAGTCTTCAAAACTCTTATGGACTATCCATTATTTTTCTCTGCCTTCGATGACAACGGTAAGTCCGTAGTCTGCATGGATAAAATATACTAACCAAATGTGTTAAACTATCGTGAGTGTACAGCGACGAATTATTCAAGCTTACTCAAAATGTGTTTTAGAGTAATGTAGCAACATAATGTTATTACTAGGCTGTAGGCCACGCGGTTGGGATAGTGCGTTCAATTTGTGACATGACGGTCTACTCTCTCTATGACATGTGTTGACAAAATAAACTGATGCAGTAGCTTTGAAATGGGCTAAAACCTTCTCAGCGTCTCATATCCCTGTTTGCATTCCACTTGCCACCCCATTTCTTCTCATACTATGTGGACCAGCAATGTTGTGATGAAAATGTCTAGGTTGAAATTGGGAACATGATTGTGTATCCATTGTTTCTCAACATTCATGTAGCCTATTGAGGAATCTCTCTTAACATTTAGTGTCTGCAACCGTTCCCACCCACAACCACTCTGCTCTCAAAGCATCCTTTACCAGAGCCATAGAGAGAAGTGGCCTAATAGTACACCGAAAGGTTTCAGAAGGGGTTGCCTTAGTAATATGACAGAATTACACAGAAGGCATGTTAACCTTGGGTGTCAACCTATTATAATTTCCTTCTTAGAAAGCGCTTTCTTTTTCCATAAATCCTCTGGCAGGTTTGTTGTTTTCAATGCAAGATTAAGTGAAAATACTTCTCCCTTCAGTCCTCTGTCCTTGGACCTGCCTTTTGAGACCTTATATTCTATGGTTGAATCTCATGTTCCTCCTTGAATTCCTCACACCCTTAATTTCCTCTTAAAAACAAGGGATGTGTTTTGAGTATGAAGGCTATACGAGGAATGAAGAACATACATTTAACATTCAGTCCTTTCGGCAAATCTATTCTTCTACCATTTTTATTGACAAATAAATCCATGAATTGTGAAAATACACAAACGTGTTTGCATGTTTACATTTCAATAGGCCAAGTAATTGGTGTGGTGTTGTAGAAGGCGGTACTTGACCTGTTTAATGTTGCTGAGATGAACACAGTCTTCATCGTCAAACATCCATCTGTTCTGTGGGCAAGAAACAGACGAAGACTGGCATCATCATCAGTCTCTTGGCAACCAAAAGCACTGTGTACTTTCACAGAGAGCTGTGTGCCCTCTGGTCGTCTCTGAGGAGAGCGACTCAGGACAGGATATCACAGAGGACATGTTTTGGCTTGACGTTGAATGCAAAGATCAGTGTGAAACATTAGATTACTTGTTGTTGAAAAGTTGATTTTGATCATTTAGATCCAGTGGTAGGACTGATGTGAGGGATCATGATCAGCCAAGACAGTGTTCTAAGGTGGTAAACCCACATCTTATTTATTGATAAACATATTCAACTTTCCCTCTGAAGATAAATCAAGTCGTTTTATTCTAGTGAAATAAATACACCGATGCTATTGCATAAAGATTGCAATTGAAGTGGATTGTTTGCTTGTCCTCTAAGCCTTTTTGTTGAAGTGAGAAAATATATGCGGCGTGCCATTGAATGGTGTTCAGTAGGCTACATGTCCCTGGCTAAAACCACACTTTAGATTTGTATGATTCATATTGGCACTGTAAAAAAATAAACAAGATCGTCGTGGTTTCATCTGTGTAGTTGGAAGTTTAAATATGTCCCTAACCAGATCCACACACATGAACATGATGCATGAGAAAGATGAGGACAGACTGTTTTTAGTCAGTGCACACCGTCGCACGATTCTCATCTGGTACCGCCTTACTGCGCACGTGCCATAAACACGCCCACCAGACAGCTTGTTCCTGCACGTGAGTGAAGGGGCACGTGTTTGGCCACCAGTGGTGTGTCACCTTGTGGAAGTGGATGAAACGGCGTAGGCTACCACCATAATGAATTATTGCTGGAATTACCATCTAACAGATTTAGAAATCGCATATAACGTCGTCAGATTGCTGCACTTTCGCCAACTTTATTGCTCAAATAGAAAGAAAACATACTTATATTGTTATCATCATAATTAATCACCCAGCATTCCACCTACAGTAGTGCAGCATATTCATATTAAGCTGCCTGCATATTCCACCCGTTCACACTTGGGTTGGTGAAGAGGCTGTTCTTTGGGCTGTGTGTAGGTTGTGGTCATCAGTCGAGACAAAATGTTCTCTCACTGTTCACGCACGTTGTAAATAACTAGCAGCCTTTGCAATATATAGGAAATGTACAAGGTTTTCTTCAGCCAATAGATTTAACGGGCGTTGCACTGCTACAATTCAGAACGACACTCCAGCACTAAATATTAATGTGGGGCATCCAATCAGCGTTTACCATTGCCAAAGGAGGCGCAGCCAAAAGCTCATGAATAACGAAACAGCGCTCCCCTAAGCGACTGACAGGTCTGTGTTGTGTTGTTTTGTTTCTGAAGCTTGGAATTGTCAAACAGGTTTCCATGCAACATCGAGTCTGAAACAAAAGGGATCACCGTCAGTATATATTTGCTTACATTTTCCCACGGAATATTTCGATTTGCGCTATAGAAATGGCCGGAAAGGCGACTATCGATGGGGCACTGGAGCTTAAATCGAGTCCTCAGAAATCGTTCCCTTTTGTTTTAAAGAAGATTATGGATATCCCCCCTCCTAATATTCTCGACGAAGGCGACGACGGTAAGACGGGTCTTACACTTATTGGGGAAAAACCCACGTATGAAGTGTTATATTCGTGTCTCCATGTAAGGCATCTACAACTTGACCCACATTGAATGAGGACCATAACGTTGTCAAGCTTGGCTTACCCTTAATTGTCAGCATTCAAATGGAAACGTAGTTATGCATGTCTAGGGTGCAAGTAATCACTTGAGAATAGTGATGTCCGTTAACAATGAAGTTAGGATTGGTAGTCTATTGTAGATTACAGTTGGTGGTGAGGGCTGTTCCAGTCCAGTTTCCCCTTGGATTTAGCACAGAAGTGGGTGGGGGAGGGGAAGGAGGAGACGGGAAAGGAACAAAAAGTTCTAGCACCTCTCAGTATGCTCTAGAGCAGTGTACCCAAGTCATAATGAGGAATCAAGACAAGCAACTCATCACATTTCGGCTGAACATTCTACTGAATTTTGGGCAGCTCATGTTATGTCCATGGTCGCACTTTTGCGTTAAGTGCTAACTTTCGCTCCCACCCTGGTTTGTCTGCTTCTCTCATGCGCCTTCCTGGCTCCCGTTTCACGTCCATTATTTACCAGTTTTTTTAAACTATCCCATGACATTGAAACTCTAACCTACTATTGTTTGCCCATGTTTCTTTGTGTGTTTAACATGGTCACGCCCCCTTCTCCACTCTGACTCACCCATCACCTTTCCTTTCAGTCCCGCTTTTATTCGTTTATTAGGGTTTATTAGTTGTGTGGTGGGATTGAAGCTTGAAGATCGACATCCATCGCAAACAACCGTTATTTGAATGTATTTGATTATTTTGGTGATGCATTGATTTGACATTTAGTTGTGACAGTGCGAAGCCTCATCCCGTGTCCATGTATCAGACAGACAAGTGAAGTATTTCTTTTTCTCTCTGTCCTTTTTTCCAGAAATAGAGAAGGAGAAGTTGTGTTCGTCGGAAAATGTGGAGACCGGATCGGGCGGAGGGGGCAGCGGAGCCGGGGGTACAGGTGGCAGTGGGGGCGGGGTGTCAGCCTCCCTGACCCCAGCCATCTGGGAGAAGACCATCCCCTACGACGGGGAGAAGTTCCACCTGGAGTACATGGACCTGGATGAGTTCCTGCTGGAGAACGGGATCTCCAGCACCCTGGAGGAGGAACTTCAGAAGAGCCTGACCCAGGAGGAGGACAATGAGAGCAAGGCCCCTTCCACCTCGGCCTCCGCCACCATCTCCTCAGCCTCGGAGATTGTCACCATCACCCTGAAGACAGCCAAGATGGAACAAGAGGAGGAGGAGGAGGAAGAGGAGGGAAGGGAAGATGAGGATGAGGATGATGATCAGGATTCCGTGTCTGTGGCTGATGCAGCCGAAGTTGAGTTGGATGATCGTACAGGTGAGTCTCAGAGGCTCAGTCAAATGAACAATATGTTGTGTTCCAGGTAGCCTAGACAACAGTCTGACTGCCTTGCTCATCATATTTATGTAGTCCCCACCAACATACTCTTCATCTGTATACAATGTCATGAAGGGTTGTGGGTACGGGTTATGTTATTAGCCACCAATATTCCAATGCTACTTTAGTATTCATGATACTCAAATCAGTCACACCCACAAACCACAGACTGCGACACAGAATGGCATGTACTTAACTTTCACCCACTGGTGCAGCATAGCCATGTGTGTATGTGCGTGTTTATATATACACATGGTCTGGCATGTTGCCCTAGGCGGCTAGAACAAACATGGATACATACAACATGGGACTCGTGTTACAAAGCTATAAGAGTTTAACCTTCCCGGATGAACTGTCCTTGGGAAAGAATTGTCAAACTAAACAGCTGTCCACTTCAGTCGAGCAGCTTGGTTTTAAGGGTCTTTTTTTTATTAACATTCTAATTAGCCAGTACACCACTTATAAAACAACAATACTCGTTCATAAGTAAACAATCTTGCCGTCAAACCCCAACCTCATTCGGACCCTCCCGTTTCTCCTGTAGATGGCAAAGCGGTCGATCGCGACCCGCCCTCGCCCATCGACCCAGAGGCCATTGAGGTTGATGTTAACTTCCAGCCTGATCCCACCGACCTGGTGCTGTCCAGTGTTCCTGGAGGAGAGCTGTTCAACCCCAGGAAGCACAAGTTCTCAGATGAGGAGCTGAAGCCTCAGCCCATGATCAAGAAAGCCAAGAAGGTGTTTGTGCCCAATGAGCAGAAGGTAAGATATTCTAATCCGACACGGTTGTCGACATTATAATACATATATTATAACTGTCCCACTAGGTGACTATCGTATTAGTGTTGGAAGCTCATATGGTACAGTAGGGGTTAGAGACCTACTATGAGGGATTAGAGACCAAAGATTATAGCTGTTTCCACAACCACAGACTTTCCATATTTCAATCCACTGTTGATGCCCGTTCGTCTACCCCTTTCCTCCTCTCCCTCGCGCCCCAAGGATGATAAATACTGGTCCAGGAGAAAGAAGAACAACATGGCGGCCAAGCGTTCTCGCGACGCCCGACGTCTGAAGGAGAACCAGATCACGGTCCGCGCCTCCTTCCTGGAACGGGAGAACGCGGCGTTGCGGCAGCAGGTGGCCGAGCTGCGGAAAGACTGCGGCCGCTGCAAGAACACCATGGCCCGATACGAAGTCAAGTACGGGCCACTGTAAGGCACCGACTCTTCCCCTTAGAGACTGTATCTGTCCTCTAACGACACAGACCTCCCCACCAAAACACAAGTTGCAGACACAAAACACAAAAGGGACTTTTTTTTCAAAATGGAACTGCTGTCTTGTGCCGAGCGCCAGTCAGTTCCTGCGTCCAGCCCCAGACCGGCTAGGACGCTCCTCTGGAGCTGTGAGCACACACTGACAGGGAACCCCGCAGCTGCACAGGAAGGGGGGGGGGAGACAGGAGAGCCCAAAGGAGCGGCTGGCTCCTACACACACAGAAGGGTTCTGGACACTCCCCATGTCGCTTATACACGGGGAGATGTCGTGAGAGTGGTCCGAAAAAGTCAAAGAATATTGGCTTTGCTAAAGAAAAGCGGTCTTAGAAATAGAAGAGCCCAGGCCATATTTCATTTAACCACTGCCCACACCAACAAGTTCTGTAGTGGACCAAAGCATGAGTACCGTTGTAATCGTTGAAAGATGTCCCCACCACCCGTCCCTCTGTTTGTGCCGTAACTGACTGTCTTGTCTCCTTTGTTCAAAGAACTCGTGCAGAGGCTCTGAAGAGGGACATGTGAACCAACTGTTGATTTATTCATAGTGGGTCATGAGTGGAGCTGAACCAGTGAATAAAATATCCAATGGAACGGAGAGAACCAGATTACACCTTCAGGATTGTAACCATGCAGAGGAGGCAGGAGAGACTGAGATGATGAGGATGAAGAGATATTAGGTCAAGGAGTGATTTTGATAGACAGTCACAGATTGTCCTCTTTTGCAAGCCTTTGCTTATACCGCACACCCAGTGGTGTGCTTTAAGAATTCTCTGTACATAGTCTTCTCCCCGCACCACGTAGACGTGTGTATTTGTGCGTTACCCCTGTTTTGCTCCCAACCTTCCCCCCCAGAAACACTGTGTGTGATCGATTAGCTATAGCTGTGGGTGGCCACCATTTATGTACAGGTGGGAGGTATAGTAACTTGAAGAAGAAAAAAAGCATGATCCACAATTTTAAGTCATTGTGTATCTTTGTTTTAGAACACCCAAATCTTCTCCCAATATCTCACACATGTCAGTTGTTTGGGATATTTCCAAATGACCATTTTGAAAGGAGCAGGGTAAATAATGGTCTTTTCTGCCAGTATGTTATTGCTCATAGACGAAGGCTTACGTTAGGCACTTATCAGGGCCCTCATTAATTGAGGGGTATGTACTGTGTAGGGTTGTTTATTTAACTGCATACACTGCAAGTAGGGGGCACTAGAGAGCCAGTGCCCCATATTGTCAGTCACAGACTTTTTGTAAGACCCAAAGATGCCTGCTGTTAATTGTTTCTATGGTTGTTTTTCTGAACTGAGACAATATCTTTGTCAATTTTACCTGTCTTTTTACCCTATTGACTTACTGCTTTTCCTTGTGTTTGTGGAAGACCTATTATGATCAGTGCTGTATTTATTTTGATAATAATACATCTATTGATTGTGATGTGTGTCAGTATATATTAGATTACATTTCCTCTGTGGAACAAAACATAAATGAAACATAAATGACTAAATGACTAAATGTAAACAATACATGAAATGATTTGGCAGGGATTTAAATTTAAATTTGTTTTTAAAACACAATTTTGCAGGTTTTTGAAGCAGAATTGAATTGGAAATTTGCATCTGTCTCCCATTAGTACGCTCCAGTCCAATGAGATTCCATTTGGAACGTGGAGATCCAGGAGTGTTTTAGTCCAGTGAGGTGGAGGCAGGTATGGAGCAGTCAGTTTGGCAAAGCTGAATCAGATAAAAGAAATTACTTGAAGCTCAGCTTGCCAAGGTGCCTGTGCCTGATTTTATTGTTGCAGACAGTATATGACAGACTGTTAAGCTGTGGGACTCAAATGTCTTCAGCTAATGTGAAACCTGTTTATTCAGTTTGTGCTTATTTTTTACTCATTGTAAACAAACAAGCAAAATACATATGGCAATAATATTCTCTTTGACGCAATGCTTGATCTTCCAAATTATTTCAATAATTTCTGTGTAGTACCGGTATGCTACATTTAGAAATGGTCATCGTGCTTCCAGTTTAGATACCCACTTTTAGTATCTGCTGCATGAATTTAAGCAGGCAAAATTGGGTCATTTTATTATGAAATTCTCTACACAGTTGTGCTTCAGTATCTTCAAATTCAAAATGGATGATATTGTAGACACAATCTTATTGGCTAGAAACTGGTGGTTTGTTTGGCCAAAGGGCATGAAGTTAAACTAACCCAAAAGCGCAAAAAAAATCTGTCATGATCTTCATATTTTTCAAATGAAATGCAGTTTTTTCTTGTTACATGTCTTTTGGTAATAATGGATCGACCTTCCATCCTATTGTGTGATGAGACAGCAGAACTCCACTCTCCGACTCTTTATACTTCCTGTTTTTACTGTTTCTTTACTGTTTAACAGAACCACCTACGCTGTGCAGCTTTTGACCTTGGTTGAAATCTTTATATGTAGCAATCACCTTTTTTCAAATCAATCACCGAACTGCTATAAAACTCCTCTCACCATCGAAATGACTAAGATAACAAATGCATTTTTATTGTTGTTTTTATTTTATCTGGTAAGGTATTTTTGTCTATTTTATATACAGATACATTTATTGTGATTTCTATTCTCTACCCATGTTTAAGATGCGTGTAATTGCAGTCGGTCCAACTGTACAATCTCGTATCATACATATTAAAGTGGAATTTGATGAAACGTAAGCCCTTGTGTTGACCTTGACTGAGTCATCCGCCAACCGTGGCTGTTCTGCCCGACACTGATGGGAGGCAGGGAGATAAACACGGTGCATTGCATGGCGGACGGAAGACCCCCCCCTCTTCCTTCGTGCCTTGTGCACATAATCCATGAGCACATACATCTGCACGCATGCGTATCATCACAGACGGACACACATAAACCCTCACACAAGAATCCATGTGTGCGAAAACATGGTCTCTGGCAGATGAACCCTCACATATCGAAGCACAATCGTTTTTTGTTTTTTTGGAGGTCCTGTGTTGTCCTGCCCATCCCTTGTCTTCCCCTCATCAGTATTCCAGTGGAGTTGGGGATATTGCGTAATGATCACATCGACACACAGGGGAGCAGTGTTGCGTAACAGCAGACTCAAATATGGGGGGAGGAAGGGAGAAGGGAGAGACGAGAGGTTGGGAAGGGTGTATTTTGGAAAACGAGAGGGTGGGGGTGGATATCAGAGAAGCAAAGAAGAGAAACAGGGTGTGGGTGAGAGCAAAGCCTGAGATAAAGGAAAACATGAAGGGGAGGGTGGGGTGACAAACGGTGAGTGGGCGATGAAGAGATGGAGAGGAAAGCCAAGCCAAGGAGAGGACCGACCATGCATGTTAATGTCAAACTGTGAAACGCCATTGGAGAGCAGCACTCTGGGTATTCACATCACAGCAGACTGCCTCAGGCTGCCTACTCATGAAAGGCATTCAGAACAGGCTCACTATCTAAATATTAAGACACATGTCCGCTGATGAAATTAGAGGTAATACAAACTGACTTATTTTAGAATGGTGAACATCTTTCCAACTGAATGTTTGAAAGATGAATGTTGTCAACTGTTTGACCAGGGCTCACTGGAGTTTTGTCAAAAATAAGACATGAGAATGTTTGTCCATAGAGATTATATTTCCCCTCAAGGTAATTCAATTTAAGATGCCATTTGTTCTAATCTATCTCTCAGACGCTAACACAATAGAAGCTACACCTCTACTCATACTTGAGTAACGTTATACACACAAGAAAGAGAATCAAACAAGCAGGTTATTTTCCATGCTTATTTTTGCCATTCGGTTTTATTACAAACTTAAAAAAGAATCTGATACAATAGGAAACTGCAGTAGTAAGTCCCCATGTTACCGGGGCAGCACAGAAAACAGGTCATTGCATTTCAGTAGTGAAAGATTCATCATATACATCTACAGGGTGTACAGATAAGATACAAAATAGGAAAAACAATAACAAAATACAGGCAAAAAAGAAAGCACTATATTAATATAGCTTCTTTAATTATAATATTTAGTCTTTACAGTTAAATCTTACATAGAAAATAAATGTATTTTTATTACAACAAAATATTCCAAAGTGCAAAATAAAATACATAGATATAAGCAAGGGACACAAGAATAGAAAATGGTTTAACCGTAGTCAGATTTCATCCTGGTGACAGAGCAGCAGTTTGTAGATTTTAAAAGCCTTTTTAAATTTTTATTTAAAAAGATATATGGAACACCTTTTCTAATCTGTTATTCATTTGTTTAAATTATGTAACAAAACATGCCATGTAGTGAGATCCCCCCCATCCAGCAGATTACCTTCAGGTCACTTAACTGTGTAGCCATCAACACACCTTTGGACCTTTCACTTCCAGGTCCCAATAATTAATATCAAACCATGTATGCCTACACAGTAATCTGACCAAAGACAGAGAGCAGAAGGGACGGGGCCCTTTGGCAAGTTTGGACTAAAACAGAGGTCACAGAAAAGGAACAGAGGGAGAAAGAGAGTGAGGAGAGAGGGGGAAAGCAAAAAGGTTCAAATAGCTTGCCTCCATCATTAGACTAGCTGTCTATCACCAGGATTACCTAATCACGGAACGATCACATTCATTGCTTATCCATCTTCACCTGCTTTGAATACCGACATCTTATTTAATAAGGATGGACTGGAACATCTGCACTAAGGAATATGACCCCCTAAACCACCTCACTGAACTAGAATATGGTGACGACACTGCTTAGAAACAGGGTCAGCCCCTATGGCTGTGTCTGTAGGACATGACCAATATGGAGACCAACAAACACTATATGAAAGTATGTAATTATATATATAAAAATAAGTAATCTCAACATTCTCTGTTGCATGATCTTTGTTTAGGTCCCAATTCAGCACTTGTCCACTCCCTTCCATAAATGTGGTGTACATATAAATGCTGACATTTAGCCTACATTCCAGTATCATGTATGGGAATGGACAAGAACACACACCAGATTCAGGACTGGAAAGGAACCAGAGGTTGACATGGTAGGCTAAAACACAGGACGTGTGACATCATGAGACAGCAAAAAGGATTATGGGTGTGAAGCAATTAGAGAGCATCGAGACTGGTAAAAAACCAGACACCCTGGATAAATTCAGATTTGCAGGCAGATCAATTGGGATTTTTGGTTGAGGTCATTTAGGATTTATAGTTTTGACCAATCCCTTTTAAATCTCTATGGTTGCAGTGATTTAACATGGTGTGAGGGAGCAGGAGACTGTTCCCAGACTGCCCTTTGGACAAACTGGAAATGACTGAGTACACAAACTAGATCAAAGTTTGAGTTTGATTTCCCATCAACGCACCACTGTAAACATTCATGCCTGAAACCCTCCACAAACCCAATTTGAGTTTACATTTACCCGTCTTTTATTGGAGAAATTCTATACAGGAACAATACACATTCAATACTTTATACATCAATTTTTTTGTCTCAACTTGCATATATATTTATATAGTTATTTTCTGAAAAAATAACCTCAGCAAATAAGAAACTAAATGAAGGAAATCTGAACATAAGAAATCTTTACATATTTCTATAGTTATAGTATAATGTCTTACCCTTATAAATGTACTTTGATAATTCTTTTGAAAAAACACAGGGGAAAAAAAATAGAAAAATTGTAAATAAATTACAAACAAATGTAAAAATGCACCCTTCCCTCACAATCGCAACATTTATATAAAGTGATTTCGGTTCTCCCCACCCCACCCCCCTAAACTGAATGAACAAAAACAAAGACAACTCTCAGGACTGCGTGCATGCATATGACCTGTCACGTAGCAATGCCAGTGAGCACAAGTCAAGGGTCATCAGGTTAGCTTATACACAGACATTAATGGGCATAGCTAGAAATAAGAAAATAACATTCGAATGATTGCTAAACTGCCCCCCACCTCAACTCACTGACACCTTGCAAATATAACTAACACAATGGGCCATCGTAAAAAAACAACAACAAAAAGGACAAGGGAATGAGAATGTTAAGCAGCTCCCTTCATGGCTGGGATGGAGGCGGGTGAATGTGTTCTCTGTGGCCCAGAAATATATGTACATAAAGTGCTGGATGGCTCAAGAAGGACATTGAGGACTGAGGCTGCCTTACCCCCTCATGACAAACTAGCTACCATCTATTCCACAGAGCTGGAGGATCACTTGGATCAAGTAGTCATATGAAAGGATCAAAATTACTAAAACATTACATCGCATCACATTCGTAGTCCTCACTGCCCCCAAAAAACAGCTTTTTGTTTGATTTTCATCTTAGACAAGAGCAGCAGCAACTGGAACAGAGATAATTAGGGATTAAAAGAACAGGGGAGCGAGTGAGCTTGTTAGGGTGAGTTGTTGGCTGCTATGCAACACAGGCTCACCAAAAACGTGCTCTGGGTTTATAAGTGTTGATCTCGGCCAAATGTACTCCAACTGCCAAAGGTGATAGAACTTGCTAGATACCCCAGTCTTGCCCTCCCCTCCTTGTTTCCCTGCAGAGTAAGAGCTCTCCTTCATTGACAGTCCTAAGCCATTAATCGCAATCCCCCACTACTTAAATGCATCCCATCCCCGTCATGTTCACCTTCACACACTGCTGACTTGGACAGTGCATGTGTGTGCGTGCATATACATTTGTGTGCGTGTTAGAGATTAGTATGTTATATCCTAAGACGCAAAGATCAACTCACTCTCTCCCTGTCTCTCCTCACGTTCACCAAGGTCCTCTGACCTTCACAACAGTCATTTTTCCTTTCAAAACACAAGTGCTTTAACCTGCCCCCACCCTGCTCCCACACGCAAATGCTTAGTCCGCTACACTGACTCACAGACAACCAAACTCACTTTCAACTGAATAGATTCGAAAAATGGTTTGGACTGTGTGTGTGTGTGTGTGTGTGTGTGTGTGTGTGTGTGAGAGAGAGAGTGAGAGTGAATGAAATCCAAGTAAATAGATCCATTATAAAAACAGAGGGATGTCGAGCATTAGAGCCAACAGAGAGATACAGCAACACAGCACAGTCCCCTCTGTTAACTTGTCAACGAGTGCAGCACCAATTGCAAAGCAAAGAGCTGCACTTCGACCACCATTCTATAAGACAATCCCTCTTCACAGCATGACTGTGCAGTGCAAAATTGCAAACCAATACACACACACACACACACACACACACTTCTGCCAGACCAGCAAGCCAAGGACATCTTTATAAGTGGAACATTCAATGCAAAAACAAATGTCACTGTGCAACAGGAGGCTGGTTACTCCTCTGGTTGAAGACAAACTCAAAACTGAATCTCAGAACAGCCAGACAAAACTGTGCCAAAAAAGTGTACTTGAGACGGATCACATTAAATGTTTTGGATGTGGTATTAACAGAAAGAAAAATAACCCTTAGCTGTAGAATTGTTAAGAACACGTTTAGAAAAACATAACAGTAATTTTTTAAGAGCATCACTGTCCACCATCTGTTGTAGTAATACTCAACACATCATCGTAACTGGGTAAAGGCCTAGTTGGCCAGCACCACAGACTGGAAGGCCTGGCTGGGATATTGCAGGTTGTAGCCTCCTAGGCCCTCCACGAAGGGGGGCTTCTCCATGTAGGAGATCCCACTGTTGCCCCCAATCAAGCCCACGGCTGGGCCTGGTGGGGGGCTGGAGAAGGGGTCGAAGGCGGGGTGGGAGTGGGCAGGGTGAGGGGGTTGAAAGGGGCTGGCATGAGCGGGCATGGGCCCAGAGCCATCTGTGTCAAAGTAGAGCGGCCCCGGGGATCCTGGGTATACAAACTCTTTGGCGTTGGGGGAGAGCTGGCTGGGGATGCCCCCCCCCAGGGAGTGCAGGGAGAGGGACAGGGGCTTGTGCTTCAGCAGCCCTGGGGGGGAGATGGTGGTGGGGGAGCGGGAGAGCATCCTCTGGGGAGGAGGGACACCCACCCCTGAGCTGCTGCCAGACCCAGACACGCCACACTTCTTCATCTTGGTGGAGCCAAATTTAGTTGCAGCAAAACTGGCCGTGGTGAAGGTGATGGGCTGCAGGGGCGGCCGGGTGTTGGGCAGGGCGGCGGGAGGCTGCTGCTGGGAGGGTAGGTAAGGGAGAGCCCCGCTGGGAGGGGAGGGTGTCGAGGTGTTAGAGGAATGGGTGGTGGGGTTGGTGGGGGTGCTGGAGCCAGGGTAGCTGTAGAGCCCAGGGCAGGACGAGGAGGAGAGGGGTGTAGGGGAGCTGGAGAGAGAGGAGAGCAGGACCGGGGACACCTGTCCTCCAATGGGAACAAACACCTGTGCCTCCGGGTTGAACCCAATACTCTTGGCCTCTTCTGCATCGATGTCTCCTGTACTATCGCCATTCCCTCCTTCTGGCCTCTCTCCTGCCCCTCCTAAGCCCGGTGGGTCCTCCAGGTACAGAACTTTCACAGCTCCCTTCTCCCCAATCTGGTAGGACACCTCGTAGGGATCAATCCATACACTCAGCTCTGAGGGGACGTTAGCACGCACCTCCTCTGTGTCCAGGCCACTCCTCCGGGCTGCCAGCTCCACCACAGGGTCCCAGGGAGCTCCGAGGTGCAGACAGCGGAAGGCAGATCCCCGGAGAGGAGCCTCGGGGTACCAGTGGCCCTCAAAGCGTGAAACCAGTATCCTCTCCAGCTCTTCCCCAAAAAGGTCTGCTCGGCGACGTGGGAGCTTGTTATACAGGTAGGACACAATAAAGTTCAGGGCAACCTTCACCTCCAAGTGCATGGTTGAGCCAGGCCAGCGTATTCTGGGTCTCGGTATTCAAATTGTGTGTCAGAAGATGAGGTATTACAGTACCGGAATGGCTCGTAGCAGTCTGATATTTTTAGCTACATTTGATGAAGCCAGTAAGGAAGCAAGCTGAGGAATCGTATCCCTCCTTCAAGGAGGTCAGACTGAACAGACTTGGAGGCCAAAAGATAGTCCAACCTTCTCAGCAAAGTCTGAAGATGCTTGTCTGGTGTAAATATGCCAGTTTCAAACTGTTAAATGAGAGAGAAGGGGAAAATGTGGTTATTCATAAGGGAAAACTAAACTACTTCAGGACAAAGTGATAAAAATAATGCAGTCGAGGAATAAATGCTGAGAACAGGATTGAATATCCTGAAAAGCTGAAGCAAGATGCTACACTGTTCTTGACTACACACTGAGAACATTGAGTTTCAAGAAAAAGTCAATGAGCTTGTTGTAAATGCATTCAATCCCCCCCCCCCCCCCCCCGCCCCTTGTGAGAAAAACATGGTGTAAAATGGCAGGGCAGTAACCGATGACTGTAGAGAACACAATGTCCCACCATGCAATACTTTTACGTCATCATCACAACACGTGCACCGCCTCCGCACCATAAACATTTCACCTCGTTCCATTTAGCTCTTTGCCAGGTGGAACAGCAAAATAACATGAACAAAAACCACAACATATTTTAATAGTGTTGTATGTGACGATAAGAATCAAATGCAAGTTAATTACATTTTTAAAAGGTTCTTAGTCCTATTGTAGGCCAAGTTTGTATACGAACAAGACGAGGCATTTCATGGTAAACCTCCACACGTATCCCTTTGCTATAGCAGGCTGCCATCAGCTTTCATTGCTGTATTCACACAATTGGATTGTTGGACAGACTTAATTTGGAATATATCCCCACTTTCCCATTAAATTACCCAACCAGGATACATTTATTTTCGACATCCAATGTCATCCAATGTCATTTCGTTAAAATCTCGTTTAGAGAGCCCGTTTCATGCTAAAGGTCGTAGGCTTAATGTTAAAACAAACCTGACTGTTCGACCATGTCCAGCCAAAACATGCCTCTCTCCCCATCCTTTCCATTTGAGAAATCTGAGACGTTGTTCGCTTGTTTACTCAGCAAATTCTACCAACGTTCATTTAGACCAATAGCATAGGCTATTACTATAATCCCCTGTATTTTTAATTCATATTAGCCATGCGATTGACGGTTGATTTATACAGTTTATGGCCTTTATTGACGAACAACTAGTAGGCCTACCCTTCTTTCAAAAAGTAACAGCTTGAAAATTCATTGCAACAATGTAAATAACCAGGGAGTGCAATATGCATTCAAATGTATCGCGTATTTTATCTTAGGATACAGTAAGACGGAAATTGAATGTTATATAGAATTGCATACGCACTTTTAATATAAAACAAAATGATGCGATAATAAATCCCATGCAGCCTTGTAGCCTTGAACACCAAAGAAACCTTATCCATCAGGATTGGAAGCTTGTAATGATTACACTGTTTGATGTTGGCAAAGTGATACCTATTATGGTGTCACTGTCAATCTACCCCAGCTCTTCTATATAATTGAATTAAAGGGTGGCTAATAAAGTGGTGAGTGTTGCAGTCTCAAGTCTGTCTATTGACCGAGGGCAAAAAGAGATGAGCCCGGAATAAATTAATCTTGTCAGCAAAGACAAAACCTGCAACCAGAAGCTATTCAACCTTTGTTATTAACAACCAAATTGTTTTCGCAGAATTTAACAATATCTTCAAATCAAAAATGGATGACAACACAGCACCCATATATTCTCGACCGGTAGCTCATCTTTGGTAAATCCCAAACCGTCAGAAGATCACAATCTACAACGAATAAATGCATCTCTAGATCAGTTTGTAAAGATGTATGATAAAAGCATGTTTATTAGTGGATATTCTGTAGCTGTACTTACAAATGCCAAGGTTGTGTTCAAGTCCTGTTCTTTATTTCCTGTACGACACAATAGATTTTAAGGATGTTTTTTGCTGCCGAACGCCGTTGCACAACGATAGGTTTGGTCTCTTTTGTATGATCTTATCTAAAACGTGAGATTCAAAGCTTCCCCGTTTCCTCAACCGACAGGTTGAATGAAACATCCAGAGAACTTTACAGTTTGTCAACCTTGCGCATTTATACAGAACCATTCGCCCACACCCCCTGTGCTCGGATTTGGTCCTATCTGGAACTACTTTCTTGACATTATAATTTCCTTTTTTGACTAATCATTGCTCACATGTATGCTTTTCTTTATTTCTTAGTTATTAGCCAGTGTAATATGCATTTGTACTCATGTTGTTGGACTATCACCCACAACAAAAGTCTTATGTTTGTTTATGTGCATTGTTTGCACCTTCTTGTTGGGTGAACCTAAATATAATTTGTTGTGGTTAAACCTAAATCAACAATTTGTTGTTTCTCAGATGTTAATTTTATTAGCTATCAGTATCACAGTCAGGTCACGACCTGCTCTATTTTAGTCGGCGAATGTATATTAGTATCTTCGCGTAGGTGCTGTGACATTGCTAAAAATACAAGCTGTGATAGCAACAGAGTCTCCATTGGCTGAGATGGGGGAGGACCCTTAGTTTATTGGGTTGCAGCGTACAGTCAGCAAGTAAAGCGATATGAAAATGTTGAAGCGTTATGGGTAATGTCGTTTTGGTAATCTGCTTCTGTGGTTTGTAGTAAAGCATCGGTACTTGGCAGAGAAATAGTAACATGTTCTTTTAGATGGATAAATAAATAGATACATAGATAGATAGTCTTACAGGTGCACTTTTGCATTGGTGATATACCATTATGCAGGCTACTGTTCAGCCAGTCAACTGAAATTCAACATCACTTTTTAACACTTGATTATAAACACTGATAAAGTTCCTTATTAAGACAATAAATAACTAGTAGTGGTATCTTAAGGATGCATTCCATAGTGGAATAGAAGTGCGAAAAAGTTGCAAACTGGCATACGTTATTTTACTGGTCGTATTGCAGTAGCCTACAGTTTATTATAGGGAACAGGTACGTTTATTATAGGGAGCTGGTTCGTTGAAATCCTCACAGGTGAGTGTCCATATAAACCATCAAATCCGTTTCGTGGATTATCTGAAAATGATGTATGCCAATATAAGTATTTATATAGATGATAAAATTTCTATCAGAAAATGTGAAGTGGCTCAAAGTCTCTCGATTAAAATAATTAACAATTGCATTGCTATATCTTTCAGGACAAAGATAACGGGTTACCCCCCAAAAATCTGACGTCACACCACAGCGACTCAGTAAGCAAAATGGCGTCCTACTGTATGACTGTCACTCGGCTACGGGTAAGAAAACCTTATATTCTTATATTCAATTTGTGATTTTCAACACTCTTGAAATTTGAGGCAGCTGTTTGAATATACAACTATTTCAGCAAGCCTCTAACTATAACGTTAACATAAAATGTATTGTGGACGGATATCGTAAGCAATCCATCCCAGCCACAGGTCACCGTGTCCCCCGTTGCGTGGACAGTGTTGTTGACAGCAACAATGGCTAGCTAGTCTTTAGATAGCTTGCTGTCTGGCTAGCTACGGATTCTAGTTCATGAAAGCAGATATGACACACAATTTATTATAATAATATATTATCTCATTGTGTGATCGTTTGGATATTTTTGGAACTAACGTTAGTGGCCCAAGTGTACAGTTGTTTTACAAGGTGATGGCAAGGTTATTGAATTTATAGCTAAGTGCGCATTGACTTGCCAGACAATTTACAACAGTTAGTACTCGTGCTAACGCCGGTAGCTGCTAACGTTTTAGTTACAAATGAGGCAGTAATCAGTAGATGCACGATTTGTGATGATGAAATAAAACGTCTTCATCCTCTCATTATCTCATCGTTATTCCAAAATATTTTCACATGGGGTTATCTGCCCTGTCTCAAGTCGCATGCTCATGTTTAGGCCTACGTCTTAAACGATTGCCCATAATGTTCTGTACTTCAGTCACGTTCATTGTTGTTAAACGAACAATGTATCTTATTGGTAGACTTATAATTTATGAGTAATGTAACGCTGTCTTTGTTTAGTGCAGTAACTTAAGCCAGCATGTGTACCAGCCCTTTTTCCTAAAACGACATCAAAATAATTTATGTTCTGTAAATTATTTCCAATTCTATCTTTGGTTGTGTCAGTGACCTGAAGATTTGGTTCCTCATTGTGAACTTTGACAGTTTTGTTGTTGTTGACAATTTAGACCTATAAAATTACTGTGCCTGACCTGGAATGACCCCAGTATTTGCCGATTTCATCATCTCATCACTCATCAATGAAACATTGGCAATAAATCGCGGCGTAGGTTTGGTTTGAACATTGGTCGGTACACAGTTTTACAAAATCCTTAACAAATCCTTTTTCAAGTTTGCAGGTACCAGCTAGCATAGCTTCGACCGCAACTACGGCATGGTCTCCATTCAAGACAAATGAATGTCCGATAGCTAGCATGCAGAACATTCCTTAGTTGTGTTCCAGAGCTAGCAAAAGCTTGTTAACGTTAGAAATACTAGGCTATACATTTTCAACAATAATATACAGGAGTGTAATATATATTTCGATTTGATCGTTTATTATTCACTCAATGTTAACGTATACCTTACAGGAGTAGCCTGCCAAAAAGCCATTAGTAAAATATCTTAAGATATTTAACTCACAGTCCCTCTTCGACGGTCACCTGACCACTGTTAGCTGACATGCTGGTACACATTGTGATCAGCACTCTCCTGAACTTCAGAGTTAACCAATTGTGGAGCAGAAAACGTTAAAAGAATAAAAAAATATCTTTAGACTAGCAATTATTGGCGGGGACAATTACATGTTTCCTAAACATTGGTGGGAACATGTTCCTGCCGTCCCACCCTAAATGTACGCCTATGGCTATAATTGTATACTGCAGGCATTCTACAACCTATTTAGGCCTAGTTTTCCCCTCACATTCTTATGTGTTACCTGCGTTCAAACCAAACTCTGAGTTTCCTACGAAATACTGTGTGTCCAGTATGTCTTAATATAATAAGACAGCAAAGCAATTCATAAAGGTTTGATAAGAAGTAAAACTTGTAATTGGCTTCAATGACTCCTTCCTTCATCCCTCAGCTTGTCCTTGGAACAGGGGCAAGGCGACTCCATGTTTCCGCCGCCTTCAACGCAAAGGCCAAGGTGGCCATGAGCCGCTTTGAGCCTGGCTCCAGCATCAACTATGAGAAATTGCGTGAGAACATCAACATTGTCCGCAAGAGGTTATCATCTGTCTTACATACCACACACACACATGCCACACACATAGCCCAACTCTGGCAAATGTCTCGACTTGCCCCCTTACAATGATAACTAAAATAGACCTGTTGCACCCATATTGAAGGCCAAATGTTGCCATTTATGGTGTTGACTATGGCTTGCATGGTTTTCCGACTTCACCCTTTGACTGTAGTTTGTAAAAGCATTTGTAGCTCGTCACATGGCTACCTAGCCTTAGGAACTCAAAGCCTAAGCAACAAATTAGGGTTCCACTGTGAACTGGTTTATAGGATTAACATCTCACTGACATGCTGAAACTTTAAAATCCCCTGGTCTCTTCTCCTTCTCAGGCTCAACCGCCCCCTTACCCTGTCTGAGAAGATTGTGTACGGCCACCTGGATAACCCAGAGGCGCAGGACATTGCCAGGGGCCGAACCTACCTGCGCCTGCGTCCAGACCGCGTGGCCATGCAGGATGCCACAGCTCAGATGGCCATGCTGCAGTTCATCAGCAGCGGCCTGCCCAGGGTGGCCGTGCCCTCCACCATCCACTGTGACCACCTGATCGAAGCTCAGATTGGTGGCGTTGAAGACCTGCAGAGGGCGAAGGTGAGAGGTCAGGGGTCAGGCCCCGTTGGCATGTGGGGATGGGTGGGGGGGGGGTTAAAGACGACAAAGACTTGTTTGGATCTGATGTTGTAAGAGTGTAGATGTCATGGGTTTGCGAAAGAATTCTGGATCGTTGATGTTGTTTTCACTAGTTAAGGTTCATGCTCCAGTGGTGTAGTCTAGTTTTTGTAGAGAGTATACTGTGATTTTTCCCTCTCGGCCTCATACTCACCCGTCCTAGAGCGACATCCCACAAGCACCACCACACTCACTAATGCATACAGTATGCATCTACATGTCATTGCGAGCTTTCTGAAAGACTACTTAACATGTCAATTTATTATAAGCGACACAATACCTTAACAGCAAATTACTTTTACAGCTGGGGAGACTGGACTGATTTTCTACGTTTAGTGTTAATCACCATCAGGGGCGGAGCCAGACGTTGTAAACATTAGGGGCTTAGCCCAAACCCAGGACCTAGTCTCGGTTGGATGTAAGGTTCAATAGGGACTTCCACAGGTAATGTGAGCAAAGCTTTTTAGCATTAATTTGAGCGCAAAATCATTTTTTGAGCTTTATGTAATATAAAAATTACGTTGGACTCGTTGGATTTTGATATTTGCCGAAAATGACAACCCAAATTTTGACCTAAAAGATTCTGGGCTTTTGAGAAAACATATGGCTTTGCAACGCAAACGGGGTGAGATGATGAGTGAAGGTGTGAAAGTTCTGTCACAAAACCATGTCACGTATCCTTGCGCTTTTTAAAGTGGGTATACGGAAATCCTGACCCTTCCTAGTGGGTATACGGTGTACACCTGCTGTAGTAAACCAGGGGAATCAGACCAGCCAATCCAGCACAGAAGGCCTTCAAGTCCCCTGGGTTGCTACACTGCGTATCACGTAGACTACACCACTGACATGCTGTATACTTCAATGCTACATTGAGGGTTGTAACTAAATGAGTTTGTCTTTAATAACCAGCCAGTATAAATTAGGACAAGTGATATTAGGTAATCATGGGTCACTCACTCATCTTAACGCACTGAGGTCAAGTTGAGTAACGAGCATTAAGGGAATTAAGGACTGCTACCTGGACAAACTGGTGCTGTGAAGATTAGTAGCAGTAGCAGCTGAAAATATCACTCATGACCTTACTCCCGTCTCTTTCACTTCTAACCCAGGACGTGAATCAGGAAGTGTACAACTTCCTGGCAACTGCTGGAGCCAAGTATGGAGTCGGCTTCTGGAAGCCTGGCTCTGGAATCATCCACCAGGTACAATGTGCAACTTTATGGTAGCACATAAAGTAAATGGTGACTGGAATGAGAGAGTTATGCTGAGGTGAACACTCGGGCAGTGTCCATCGATGGCTGTGCATGTCATCACCTGACTGGCATGACCTTTTACCTGGATAGATCATCCTGGAAAACTATGCCTACCCTGGAGTCATGCTGATTGGCACAGACTCCCACACGCCCAATGGGGGGGGGCTGGGGTCCATCTGCATCGGAGTGGGGGGAGCCGACGCCGTGGACGTCATGGCTGACATACCCTGGGAGCTCAAGTGTCCCAATGTGAGTGCTGAGATTTAACACATACCATGGTCCTAACACGTCTTCAACACCCCTGTTCCTGACCGTTCACCTTTGTCTCCCTCCCTCGCTCGCGCTCTCTTTCTCTTGCTTTCTGTCTCTCCATCCACCCCATCATCCACTACAATCATCCCCAAATCATCTCCATCACTCTGTCTAGCTGTTATTCGTGTTATAAATGACCTTTGACCCTCAGGTGATAGGCGTGAAGCTGACAGGCAGCCTGTCTGGCTGGACCTCCCCGAAGGATGTGATCCTGAAGGTGGCTGGCATCCTGACGGTTAAGGGTGGCACCGGAGCCATCGTGGAGTACCACGGACCTGGGGTGGACTCCATCTCCTGCACAGGTGGGGGGGGGGGGGGTATGGAAATGGAAATATACTTTGATATTTGATTGATGGCTGCACAAGGTTTTGCATTTTCAAGGCTTTCCAGTTGGTATAAAAAGTCTGTCAAATCAAATCCACATTTGTATTTGTATAGCTTAAAAAAAAAATATATATATATATATATATATATATATACAAGCAATGTCACATGCTTCACAGATAGTCTTGCTATATAATCCTCTCCTGCTGGTTACAGGCATGGCCACTATCTGCAACATGGGGGCTGAGATTGGAGCCACCACCTCTGTGTTTCCCTATAACCACCGTATGAAGACCTACCTGGAGAAGACCGGCCGTGGAGGTCAGCACCAACCCAGCCGACCTCCTCCACCACTCTCACGTTCACATGTCTGTCCTCCACGCTGAAGCACTTTAGAAGACTACTCTTTCTCTTCCATTCTGTTCTCCGTTGTTCACCCTCCCATTTTATTCGGTCAGATATCGCTGCCCTGGCTGATGAGTACCATGCAGACCTGGTCCCTGACGAGGGTTGTGAGTACGACCAGGTCATCGAGATCAACCTGAGCGAGGTAGGTCCACTCTCCAGCCTGACTTCTGTTTCCATCCAGCGGGGATTCGTGACTCTTTCCATTTTCGTCATGATCGTACTGCATGTTCAGAAGGGATAACCGTGTTTGTCTCATGTGCTTCTGACAGCTGAAGCCGCTCATCAACGGGCCCTTCACCCCTGACCTAGCCCACCTTGTGTCCGAGATCGGGGCTGTGGCTAAGAAGAACAGCTGGCCCCTGGAAGTCAAAGTGGGTCAGTGTTTGCTCTGCTGTCCGGTTCTACCTCCTATTCCCCTGAATGTTACTCCCTAAACAAACTTCATTAGTATAGCCCTTTTTACATGCAGTGCCACAAAGAGCTTTGCAAGTTTCCCAAAGATCAGACTTGAACCTCTATGGTCCATGCAAAGTATCATTACAGTTCCCTCTTCATCTCCTAATCTCCCTCTATGGGTGACCTGGTTGCATCCGCAGGTCTGATTGGCAGCTGCACCAACTCCAGCTACGAGGACATGGGCCGGGCCGCCTCCCTGGCCAAGCAGGCCCTGGACAAGGGCCTGAAGTGCAAGGCTGCCTTCACCATCACCCCCGGGTCAGAGCAGATCCGGGCCACTATTGAGAGGGATGGCTATGTGAGTCTCCCTACCTCCTTGCACTGGCTTTGAAGGAGCAACCTACTGTACTGGAAGATAGACCGAAAAGGATTTCTTTACCGGACGAACTTCTCTGTGCTTTATAGGCTGACACAGTTTGTCCCTTTCTCTTGTAGGCCAAGATCCTGAGTGATGTTGGAGGAGTGGTTCTGGCCAACGCCTGTGGGCCTTGCATCGGCCAGTGGGACAGGTAAATCCTCTACAACTCTCATCCAGTTTTACTAGAATGTTCTAGATCTAGAGATAAGGCCTTCTCACAGGGAGCGACAGGACCAGTGACCCTGCCGCACATCTCCCTTTCAGGAAGGACGTGAAGAAGGGAGAGAAGAACACCATCGTCACATCCTACAACAGGAACTTCTCCGCCAGGAACGACGCCAACCCCGCCACGCACGCTTTCGTCACCTCCCCTGAGGTACACGTCACCTCCACGAACAGGCGTCGGCAACCTTCTCATTGAAATCCCCTTCTGACCCCTGTCTCCCCCACCACACGTCCCTCCTCCGTTCCCCAGATTGTGACGGCCATGGCCATCGCCGGCACCCTGAACTTCAACCCTGAGAAGGACTACCTCACCGCCGCCAACGGCCAGAAGTTTAAGCTGGAGCCTCCTACCGGGGATGAGCTTCCTGCCCGCGACTTCGACCCGGGCCAGGACACGTACCAGCACCCGCCGGCCGAGGGACGCTCCGTCCAGGTGGACGTCAGCCCCCAGAGCAACCGCCTGCAGCTGCTGGAGCCCTTCGACAAGTGGAACGGAAAGGACCTGCAGAACCTGCGCGTCCTCATCAAGGTGAGAGAGGGAGGACGGGGGGGAGGAGAGAGAAAAGCGAGCAGGGAAGGAATCTAGAAAAGGAGAATCCATCCAGGAGGGCCATCCTCTCCTCTTCATCAGCCGTTTCTCATCATCAGCCGTTTCTCATCCTCCTCCTCTTCTTCAGGTGAAGGGCAAGTGCACCACCGACCACATCAGCGCCGCCGGCCCCTGGCTCAAGTTCCGCGGTCACCTTGACAACATCTCCAACAACCTTCTGATTGGAGCGGTCAACACCGAGAACGACGCCGTGAACAAGATCAGAAACCTGCTGACCGGGGAGCACGGAGGCGTGCCTGATGTGGCCCGCCACTACAAGGTGAGACACCCAGGAAGAAGTGCCCTAACATAACAGATAGGGGTGGGAATCTTTTGGTACCTCACGGTACGATTCGAACCGATTCTTGGGGTCCCGATTAGATAAAAAATCGATTCACGATTTTTTCCATTCACGATTTTTTCAATTTTTTAATCAAATTTCGATTCAATATATGCTTACATTTGATTCCAGTTTGCTGTTTAGTGTTACCTGTTTCTATTTGACTGTGATAAGCAGTTAAGAATCCCAATGCATCAAAACCTTAAAATGTATAGTTTTTCTTGCAGTTAGGTAAACTCATTGTTATAACTCATTGTTGTCAGTCTTCTAGTGATATGAATCACTATAAGACTGAATCGCGATTCAAATGCGAATCGATTTTTTCCCCCACCCCTAATAACACAACAACACTCCACACTGAGCTGCTCTTGGTACCGAGTATGTGACTGAGGATCTCCTTGTCCTGCAGGCCAACGGCGTTCAGTGGGTGGTGGTGGGAGATGAGAACTACGGTGAGGGGTCCAGCAGAGAGCACGCCGCCCTGGAGCCCAGACACCTTGGGGGGCGCGCCATCATCGTCAAGAGCTTCGCCAGGATCCACGGTACGCACACGCGACCTGAATTGGAAGTTATCTCATGTGCGTTTACTTCACAGACACAGTCGCAGGCTGGCATGAGGGGGGGGAAAGAGTCGATACTAACCGTCACAAGGCTCGAGTAGAAGAAGAAACATTGCTAGATACTAAATACGAGAGTCTGTGTAAAAGCCACACTCACACACACACGTTGAATGTGGGCATTGTTCTCCGTGACCTTGATTTGCGGCGTAATAAATCTGGGCACAGAGACAGAGAGCCTTTCTCTGTTTACACAATGGCTGTTCGATATGAGCCGGTTCCCCTTGCGCACTCTTTTGTTTCCTTTCCCCCCCCACTCCGTTTCTTTCTTTTTTCCTTTCTTGTCCTCGTCTCATTTTCGGCCCCTCCTCTCTCTTTTCTCAGAGACCAACCTGAAAAAGCAGGGTCTACTGCCCTTGACCTTTGCCGACCCTTCAGACTACGACAAGGTCCGTCCAGACGACAAGATCTCCATTACTGGACTCCAGTCCTTTGCCCCAGGCAAGGTGAGAGACCATTCCCCCTGATACCTGCTCTGATTTCCATATCATAGGGATGAGGATCCTAGACCTAAGAGCTGGTCCCATAGGACCCCCTAGGGCAGGGCTGTGCATCCCTGCTCCAGGAGATCTACCCTCCTGTAGGTTTCCACTCTAACCCCAGATATAACAAACATGACTCAGCTTGTCAACCAGCTAGTTGCCAGAACCAGGTGTGCTGGTTTATTGTTGGAATGAAAAGCCATGCCTTAAGGCTTTTGCACAGCGAGATCCCAGTCAGTTTAGCAGATGTAATGCATGTTGTCATGGTATCGGTTTACCAGACTGGAGTTGTGCATAAGAGTCCTGATTCTCTCTCTGTCTTTCTCTCTGTCTTTCTCTCTCTCTGTCCGTCTCTCTGTCTCTCTCTCTGTCTCTCTCTCTCTGTGTCTCTCTTCATCAGCCCTTGACTGCTGTGATCACGCACATTGATGGGAGCCAGGATAGCATCACGCTGAACCACACCTTCAACGAGACGCAGATCGAGTGGTTCCAGGCAGGCAGTGCCCTCAATCGGATGAAGGAGCTGCAGCATTGAGGCCCAGAGGCGGGGCTTGTCAGGCCTGAGGGGCAGGGCAGCTCAAGGGAGGCGGGGCCAGGAGATAGTGAGAAGGATGGGCTTCATAGAGACCGAGTGAGATTGGGGAGGAAAGGGAGTGAGGGAGTGAGAGAGTGAGGAAGGGAAGGCGTTCTGGCATGGTAGACTTACCTTGTGAGCATAGGGTCACCTGTAGACAAGTACCATCAGACTGCTACACATTGAAACTACACACACGCATGGATACACACTTGCACACATACAAGCACACAACCCCTGTCGCTGTAGAAATGAAATGCGCACACACACGCCACACATACATGATTACTTTGAATGAACTCCCCCCACAGACACACACCACATGCGTCTTTGTTTGAGCATAACATAGTGTGTTACTGTTCTAGGCAGCACTGCTCATATTGGCAGTGCTACAATCATGTGGGGCAATCCCATTTGTCAAGCTTCCTGCAATTGACTCATCCAGTCGTATTTAGTGTACTCCTACCTGACATGCACACACACAGAAAAGAATCCATCTTAAGATGTTTACTGTTTAACTCCCGTGCACAATCCCTGCCAATACATAGTTGCTGTTGTATCATTGTGTTCCTTCCATCCAACACAGACGACGTATAAGCTCTTTAATTGGGTTGTACCTTCAACTGTAATTGAATCTACCCCCAGTGTCCTGAGTTTTCTATCACATCTAATATTTATACCCTGAGAGAAGTTGGCTGTGTGAGTAGCTGACAGCTTATCGGTCTTGACTTGAAAGAATGCGTTTTACTCACTGGTGGGGATTATAAGGCGGGTTTCTCTTCTGTATCAGAATGCTGGACTATACCAGGCTGTAAGGAGCACTCAGGGGAATAGGAAGGAGTTGTCTGAGGAATAGTAGTTGGGTGCAGTCCTATTTTGTAGGGATATTTTTTCAGCTGACCTCTTGTCTTAAATGAGTTTTTAACAGAATTCTCTGCCCTGTGGTAGCAGTGTGACGGCTGTAGGCCTCAATCACCAAAAGCATCCCTACACCAGTATTGCTGCTCTGTGCATGTTGATTGTAAATTTACATACTTTTTTTTATTTTTTTTTATTGAAAGAAGTGTTCCACATCATGTACGAAGAAAGCTAACGGTACTTCTTGAGCTGGGGCCCCTCTTGTCTGTGTGAGTCTAGATAGGTAGGAGTTGACAACTGAATTCATGCAGCTGCTGTGATTGTTGCCGTCCATATGTGTTGGTCCATGTATGGTGGTGTTTGCATGCTTAACCCTGATCGACAGATGTTATTCCGTTCATGTTCCAGTCTCCGTCTATCCACTTGTGCTGCCTCTTTCTCTCCGTTCTAACACAACGACTCCAGGCCCTCTTCCTTCAAAGTCCTAACCTGAGACACACAGGAGCTGCGGGAACTTCAGCAGTGCTAGTGTTGATGTCGGCAGGATATAAACTAGAGGTGGTATTTTGAGTGGAGTTATCTCAAGTTAGGACTTGGACTGGGGAGCTTGGGGGGAAGGTCGTCTTCTACTTCGTCGTCTATGAAAACTAAACGCACAATCTAGTGTTCAGATGCCTGTTCACTAGCGCTATGTAGTATTCGAAAGGCTTTCTTCACTTATTATGTGCTCTTTTAGTCAGCAATCGCTGCACTCCTTAGAATCCGACCCCAGTGTCTGTGGGTTCACAGCACTGAGGCATTCTAATTCAATTCAATATGAAAAATACTAATGTAACTGTTGAGTCATGTTCTATTGTGTCCTGGTCCTGATGTTTGGTGTAGAATCTTGCCATATTGTATGTAGAGTTTGCCTAGACTGATGAAAGTTAAGCGTTTTCTATAATGAATGCTTGAGAATGTTGCAGTGTGATAAGAGTGACACTTGTTTTTGAGTCGTCTTGGGAGCATTGTCCATCTCCTTTTCCTATGATTGTTTCTGCATCAATACATGCTATCATTGAATTGCATCAATTAGAGAGGCAAGTTCTGATGCCAAAAGGCACACAATATACTTTTATCTCAATATTCCAAGATCCCCATGGAGGAACTAAAGTTAAATGGCCAGTGCTCCCATGACTGATTTATGTGTATGTAAAGGCACTCTTTGGGCCTCAGGTGAATCATATACCTATATGACATAGCAGCATATTGCATAAAAGAGTGTACATATACAATATCTATATATATATATATATATTTACACAGAGAGGAAATAAGCATGATGTGTCGCAGTTTAATTTAGAGCTTTCTGCTCTGTGGATGCACTGTAGCCTAATTTCAGAATACAATGTTCCAATAGTCTTCATATAACAAATATCCCCAATCTCATAGTTTCACAAACCATTCAACCATTTGACAGTTAAATCACATGAAAGATAAAGTGTGCAAAAATAATGTGAATTGGATTGTACTGCCGGTATTGGACTGGAAGTTCAGTAGTGTACTTTATGCTGTTTTCCCAAGGGATGTGACAAGTAAGGTTTTCCCATTGAATTATATTTTTACATGATTTAATGAGCAGTGAAGATGAATGATGCCCTGATTTACAGAAGTAGTCTGAAGAGGTTCTACTGAGAGCACAATAACTACTACTACTAAGATTCAATTCTGTTTAATCATTTCCTCAACTTCAGAAAATGTGATGAATTGCTGGTCATTTGCTTCTCTGGTCTGTCTATTGCAGTAATCGCCAAAGATGCCTCCATCTATTTAATCAATCTAATGACCAAATAAAAATAAATCCCTGTTCATACCAGCTGTTGTGTTACAAAATAAATACATTGGTTTATCCTTTATCCTTGATTCTTCTTTGATGAGCTCTCTTATTAAACATTGTGTCAAAATGTGCATGATGTCTTTGTATTTGAACCGGGTAAATGCCAGCACAACTTTATGTTGTGTGAGGCTTTATACCTACTCCACTGCAGGCCCAGTTAAATATTTAAGTTAAATACTTGTGAGGCAATATAAAATCTGTGAGGGATTGGTGAAATAGAACAAAGCATGTCTTTCACTTCTCTGACAAACAGTCCTCCGAAGATTTAATATTACAAATGGGGTTTTAAAGTCAGGAATCGGGCCTGCTCAACTTCAAACCACTTTAATGATGGATCAATTCAGACATTGCAGTTAAGAGTCAACTGAAACCCAATGTAGGTGTCATTTTGTCAACGTTAACTCCCACGTTGATTCCATCTTGTGTTGATTTTGAAAACTAAATGCTTGCAAAATTATAGCGTACAAGAATATATTTTTTTCCTCTATAAATGGTCAATAAATAAGATTTATGATTACCAAAAATGTATCAAGTGTATCAATATTTCACACCTCTAGGGAGAGGTTCACACGCTCGGGAGTCAGTGTACCAGCGAGCAAGAAAGCGCCTGAGTGCTGCTGTCATGGAAGACTCAGGGGAGGCTGGTCCCACGGGACAGGAAAAAGACCGCGACTATGTCTGCTATCCCTCTATTGGTTAGTAATACAAAAAAAGTGGAAGTTTGCTATGTCTCACTGAAGAAGAAGAAATATGGCAGTAAATTACAATGTCATCTCTCAGTAATGTACTCAGTTACTTTCCACCACTGTACCTACAGAATTTTTTTTTACAATGCATTACCAACTTTAAACATTTTTATTCTGACTTATCACTTAGAATCTTTTTCAGTCTTTACTGTCCTCAAACAACCTACTTTTGTTTTTGTTTTTTATCTTTTGGAGTAAGCGACAACAAATCATTGACTGCATACTGAGAAACACTGAACTACAGGGTAAACTCCAGCGTTCCACTGTGCTATCGGACGGAAGTAAACATAACCGGCATCGAGTCAAAACGGAAATGGTCGGGTCTCATGTGAAAAGGGCAAAACTTTTTTCTTTTTTTGTGTGTATATTTTTGTATTGAAAAGGAACAAACCCTACATTGCAAAATTGATGCTCTTTTAGTACATGAAAGGTACAGAACATTTGCCAAATGGCATAATAACATCGTAATCAAAAATACACATTTTATAATACTGGGTTAATAATGGAAGGAAGTGAAAAGGAAAACTAAATCTAAAACATAAAAAAAGGAAGAAAATAAATAAACAAAATCATTTAAATAATATAACATATAAGGGGAAGTTCAGTGCAATTATGGTTCGTTGACATTGTGGGAAAGTGTTTTACCATACATTTCTTGTGCTTTTCTTCCGTTGTGAAAACTCGTAGTACGCCTTTAAATGTTCCACATACCGTAAATGTAAATCTACTGTCGTAATAAATAACACGTGTTAAAATGTTGACATGCAAAATAAGCTTTGTACATAATAGTACCGGGTTGTCAATATAGCAAGATTTGATTGCAACTTCATAAATCTGATTAAAAATATTCATAGAGAGGTCTCTGTTAAATCATCATATGTTGGTTAAACTTCGGCGCAAATAAGGTAGGTCGCAGTGACAACCCAAATGGACAGCTTTTTCGATAAACCTAAATTATTGCTTTAGCAAGGTATAATAGGTTGCATTGTGTATATCATGTGTACTGAAACTGCCGTTATGTTGTAGTTAGTTAACGCTAACTACCACGAATCTGATGCATGGAATTGTTTTGCTTTACAGCTAAACTAGCTAGGTAGGCTAGCGAATTTAAATTCATCATGTTTGTGGCGGTGGAGATGGTTGACACCGTCAGGATTCCTCCATGGAACTTTCAGAGGCAACTCAACGATGCCATTGCAGAGGAGCTTAATAAGAAATTGGCCAACAAGGTGAGTTATTATAGAGAGCTAACTTTTGAATGAGTCACGAAACTTCAAGCATTTTTGGTGTGCTTGGTTGTACATTCTGCCATTCTTATTGTCCTGTTTATATTTTTCCTGTACACATTTGTCTGGTCATCATTTGCGTCCCCACAGGTGGTGTACAATGTTGGTCTTTGCATCTGTCTCTATGACATCACTAAACTAGAGGATTCCTACATATTCCCAGGTGATGGAGCTTCCCACACCAAAGGTATGGATATGATGTACACATACTGTTGATGGAAACATCTTCTTTCAATCAAGTTTATGGGTAAATTCTATTGTAAGAGTCAATTTAACCCTCTCTCTTTTCTTGTACTCTGTCAGTTCACTTTAGATATGTTGTATTCCATCCTTTCCTGGATCAGATCTTGGTTGGGAAGATCAAGTATTGCAGCCAGGAAGGAGTGCATGGTAAATATCGGTCTTTTGGTCCATCTTCCAACTGTAGCCCACTACTCTGACTACATCTTCACCCTAACCAGCAGTGTTCTCTGAAATTTACATAACAGACACTTCTGTTTGGCTGTCATTGAATGTTCCTTGTACGTGTATGTCCAATACTATAATCGTTGTGTAGCCTTTTGAATGTAGATCTTTTTTACACTCGGTAGACGTGTTGATGTGATAATGGGGTCACAGGCACATACTGTGATCTGCTTCCTCTCATTTGGGTCATGTAGCTTTTTAAGGCTGCTAAGCTCCCCAGAGTCATTGCTGCACACCGCCACAAGACCTGAACTTCTGTGCAGATGAAGTGTGTCAGAACAACAGAGTCTTTTAGTAGGGCATGCAGACATCACTGTCACATGTTGTCTTCACATGGCTGTTTCTGTCTCACAGTCAGCCTTGGATTCTTTGATGACATCATCATTCCACCGGAGTCTCTGCAGCAACCCGCAAAATTGTATCCTTACCTACATGATCTGTAGCAAACGTTACAACGTTGTATTCTTAAAACAATGTTGGTCCGTCCTTTCCCTTGACCTCTACTCTTGCCCAGTGATGAAGCAGAGCAGGTCTGGGTCTGGGAGTACGAGACTGACGAAGGAGCCCATGACCTCTACATGGACCAGGGAGAAGAGATCCGCTTCCGGGTCACAGACGAGATCTTTGTGGATACATCACCCACTGGCCCAGCCCAAGCGGCAACAGACACCCCGGGGGCAGAAGACGCCGGACAGAAGAAAGAATCACCCTACACACTTGTAGTAAGCAAATACACTGATTACATTTAGTGCTACATGTTCTTTAGCAGATGCTTTTATCCAAAACGATGTGCAAAGAAGTGCATATAGTGAGTGCAGCAGATAGTCAAGGACTATAAGTTTACAGTTATGACAGTGATTAATCCAGAATCAGAATAAAAAAATTGATTAATTGCCAAGTAGATTTACACATATGAGGAATTCGCTGGGATCTGATGGTGCTTAACTATCAACAAGTGTGGAAATCCACACACTCTTGTTTTATATGCCTGTATACTTTATTTTGTTTTTACGTTTTCTGTTATAACATGCATCATTGTCAGCGTTCTATATCGATATACAATATTATTCTATGTAATTGTGTCGATAGTGTCCATGATTCATTCACAGCTCCCTCTCTTTTGGCCCAGGGTACTATCAGTGAACCAGGCTTGGGTCTTCTGTCCTGGTGGAACAGCTAGCGAAGCCCTGTATTATGGTGGAAAGGGGGGTGCCGGTTCTTTTAGAACGGACTTGAAATGGACTTTCCCAGTATGCAATGGATACAGCACTGGGGAGTTTCAAAGACTTCTATGGGAGAAATACAGAGTTTCTTCAAAAGGAAAAGCAATGTCATCAAAATGGCAAAGACAATTATGTGAATATCAAACGAAGACCACAGGTATACGAACAGTACTGTAATGCAACTCAGAACACTGACATTGTGAGTTAGAACTGAGGGAACATACATATCATTGATGAGTACTATTTCACTGTCACAAACCTTTTTTTTGTGTATTGTATGGAATAGTACTAGGACTGTCAACGTGCAAACATTTACACCTACTGTAGGTAAAGTGTTGCCATAATGATTTCAGTTTAAGTTAAATCCAGTCTGATGTCAATAAAGGGCTGGAGTGAATAACTAAGTTGTGTTTTTAGGTATAACCCTGCTTATGATCATGTTGAATGTGTATTAATTCAGAGGTTTATTCTTTGTGCACTAAATCTTAATTGTATTTGGGCTAATAGTAATGTGGGAATTATGGCCCAAACGAGTTTAATTGTGACTAAAATCAGTTCGTAGCTTACTATTTTAAATCACAAGAGCTGTGCCTATTTTGACTATTTTAGAAACTGTGATTGTCAACCGTCTATTATGGTTTAGCCTACCACCGTGTTTACTGTTAAACTAAAGACTGGCATTTGGGACATTTATGACCATGCGGGAATGCGTCATGTAATAACGTATTCAAGCGTTTTTGGTCTGTAGGGGTTGATTCGTGACAGCCTGAACCACGCATGTATACACACGCACGCGCAGACACGAGAGTGATAGAGAGACGCATCACGCCCATCTTCACACCGCGGAATCTCCGCCAGCTGCGCAGCCTCGCCATCCTGAACATCAGGGTATTCCGTTGGCCTACGCAAATTCACCGGAGTTATTTATTTATTTGAAATTATATAATAGGAACTGGCAAGACATACACTCCCGTTTCCAACCGACACACGGACTTGATAAGTAAGTAACCAATACTGTTTTTATGTCAAATCTAGATTTTTTGTTACAATTAGGCCTATATCTTATTTCTCAACCCTCCATGAATGACACGCCTTAATATAGCAACTGTGAGCTATTAATAACCGTTTGATGCATTGGATATTCTCTGCCTTACTGGTCCTTTTTCGACCGGATACCGATACTTATGTCCTGAATCGACCGCAGCCTTTAATTGTTCTGGAAGTAGCGTGTGTGGTAGGATGCATTCTAGTAAGGGACTGAGGTTGTTGATGCTGAGACATCGTGATGACAATAGTAGTTTTCATTTTACTACAGAACGCGGCTTGGTAAGCGACGGTTACTGGAGCTAAATGCACGCACCCTTAATGATGAATTGTTGTGAAATTCTGTGAATTCATAAACACTTTCTTAACCGCAGAGAATGTCATGCTTATCATATTTAACTGCTGAATATTGCTTCGACATCGAGGTGCCTGCAGTAGAGTCTATGCTGTTTATATATATTTTGGCCAAATCATAGGGATCATTTTGAGACATAAAATCCTCCTATTTCAACTAAGTCCTGCTGTGATTATGTTAAATGGTACTCAACCGAATTGAAACATTTTGCTGAATTGTAGGCTATAAACCTAATGTTTTGGTCCAATGTGGATCGTAGCGTGACGTCGCAAACGCACCATCACCAGTCTCGCCAGCTGCTCTGACGTTGTTATAGCATGAGAGCTGTCATAGCACTGTTCCAATGTAACCTTGATTATGCTGGCAGGCAGACGGGAAGGAAATCGCGTAATGAAACCCACACAGCCATCTTGGACTCCAAAAGCTGATATTTGTTGTTGTGTTCCAATTCCCTGGATATGTTAGGCAGCACCGGGTCGCTCTTCAATAGCTTCTTTTGTTTCTTTAAGCTGAGGCTTAAACTCAGTCATTTATCAAAGTAATTTATGACCACATACATCAAGAGTAGGCAGAATACAGACAATTGTGGTTTCTATGGGAACTTAACCTTCCATTTAGCAGTTTTGCTGTTGAGGATATGCAAGTGGGCAGTGGGCACCTTTGTCTATATATTTCACAGAAGCCAACCTCTTTTATTAATGACACAACTAAATTTCTTATCAATCATAAAAAAGAATCCTTTCCTATTCTCTCACAATTCCTTAACTTTTTCTCTCCCTCTTTTTCTCTTTCTTGCTGTGACCCTCCCACAATATTTGACGGCCCAGCTCCAATTCATTAAAACTGAAGTGGATACCTGTCTGACAGCAACACCGCAGCAGAACCGGTAACCAGACCAGCAGACAGCAGAACAGTCAGTGAAAGGTCGTGGTAAAACACAAGAACGAGGAGTCTGTAGAAAAGTGCCCTGCCAACCACACTTCAGCCATGGCTGACCCCTCGGAAACCCCGCTGCGCTCCCCCAGCACCCCCCTCTCTCTCTCCTTCCCTTTCCTGAGAGAGGGCAGCCGTGTATGGGAGGGCGGAGCTCCACCCCTCCCCAGGGAGCTGCTTAGTCCTCTGCCAACCAAGCGCACCCGAACATACTCAGCGTAAGGAACACAAATTAATGTCTGGTCTGATTCTTTTTGGCACAGATTCTCTTTCTCACTCTTTCCTGTTCTTTTCTGTTGTTGCCTTTCTTTTTTCCCTGTCCTGTCCTTTCCCATTTCTCCAGTACTGTGCGGGCCACTTCGGGACCAGTATTCAAGGGCGTGTGTAAGAACTTCTCCAGGTCACAGGGTCACGGTTTCATTCGCCCCTCTCACGGTGGTGAAGACGTCTTTGTGCACATCTCAGAGTGAGTGCCCCCTCCCCAAAACTGCGGTTAACGTTAATAATCTTGTTTAAAAATTAAGTGGCTTTCTATTGTGGGCTGGATACATTCTGGTCTGTATGTTTCCTTCCCTCTGTTGTAGTATTGAAGGGGAGTATGTCCTGGTGGAGGGGGATGAGGTCACATACAAAGTCTGCCGGGTCCCCCCTAAAAACCTGAAGGTCCAGGCAGTGGAGGTGAAGATAATACATCAAAACCCAGGAACCAAGCACGAGACCTGGTCTGGACAGATAATCAGCTCCTAGGCTTTGGATCAGGCCTGTTGAGTCACACTGGGGGAGGGCAGGGGTGGGAAGAGGTGGAGCGGGAGGTGAGGTACTTCTGGGTGAAAAAAAACATTGGGGGGAGTACTGAATTTAGATACTCTATACTTCTCCTCCATGCATGCTTTGAGTTGACCAAATTAATTCAAATGTATTGTTTATACATTCCACATATTGATGCAAGTCTACGAAATGCATGTGAGGACGTTGATGAGTGCACACACTGGAGAGAAGGATAGATAACCAGAATTCAGTCTCAATCTGTTAGGCATAAGAGCGAGTACAGGAAGTAGAGAGAGGAAGAGGGGTAGAGAGAGGATGTGGAAGGGGAGGCCCAGGCCCGTTTGGGAGGGGAAGAGATGAGAATGTATGAACAGAAGTCAAACTGAGTTGAAAAATCATCGATGGAAGCATGGGTGGGGGGGGGGGGGGGCAATTGCTGTTACGTTGGAGTGGCAGGGTAAGAGAGTCCACATGGAGGAATATCTGATTTGGGGACACTGAAAAAAGAAAGCATGGACATTCAAAAATTAATTTCTCTTTTACTGTGAATGGAAAAGCTATTGATAGTATTTTCCTAGGAAAAAACACTTCTTCCTATCTTTGTGTCATATTATTTATATATTTATTTATTTGGTTGTTTGTTAAAAAATTTCATTATCCTAAGAATACCTGCAATTTATTTCAAAGTTTTGGGTGCTGTAGTCAAAAGATTGCACTTAAAATTTGAATTTCCACTAAATACTGCCAAACTGACTACAACTCCCATCAGGGTTTTATTGTATCATGTGACTAATTTGTAGTCCTATTGGAGAATTCTATTTCAAAAAGGTACGAGCCATGTATTACTGCAAAGTATGACTAAAGTGTTTCTAAATCTCTTTTCTATTGTTCGAGTGACAGTATAACACTATGAAACCCCCTTAAAGGTCAGTTAATATGACAGTGAAGCTTTTATAACAGTTACTGTGCTTCATCATTACTGAATACTACTACTAGTCGTACTCATATGTCTGCTCATCATCTTCCATCGACATCCATAACTTTACAACCACTAGCCTATGCATTTTCTGTAGTCAGCATTTTTACTACTTTTATGCATTCTTGTTGGATGTTAATACTACTTTGTTCTACGTCCAGTGAAGATAGACAATTTTATTTTGTCCACATATCAAGGGCACCTTCTTTTATTGACACGACACTGTGGAAGGTGCTCACTATCGTAAAGCATCAATAAACATTTTACTATTCACAGATCTAGCATACGTGCTGTTCTTAATTTGTATACTGTATATACTTGTTTTTAAAATGAAGACAACGTACAACATGCAATACTATCAAATTGTTTAATCAGGATACTTCCCTGTGTTTCTGTTGGTGGGCATACAGTATCCACATTACACATGATCACTTTTAATGAACATACTGACCATCAGGTACAGATCAGGCCACATGGTTAGAAGGAGTGTGATTGTTTCCACAACAGTCATGAACATCTTCCAAGACTGACCAGGAATCTGCAGATATGGGCTCTTTAATAGTGTTATTATCAAATACAATCTAAAGGTTATGGCCAGGACAAAATACATTCTAATGACCCATCTCATTTGCAACAAATGGTTAATCACAAACATCAATTGTCTGAATACCTATCACAGTTGAGTCCAACCTTATGGTTCTGAAATTTGGAGCGGATGTCAATAACTGTGAGCTATACCACTACAGGAGAAAAAAATATGAGTGAGATCCAGTTCTATGATCCAGTACTAACATTTTTAAATAGCTGGAATGATTTGTAGGTCAATGCATTGAAGGGACAAGACTTCTGAGCAGGTGTCAGTTATCTCTTAAATCACAATGAACACAAATAAAACACTTCCTTCATTGTTCCCTCTCTCTTAGAAAATAAACCCTGCACTAACTCACTATGTAAACTACCAACCTATGTCAACTTTAGTGCAAAACAAAAATGAATGGCATATATACGTTACACAACCATATACTTATAATGTGTTTAAGTCTTCACATGAACATACAACAAGGATGTTTTAATTTGAAAGACAGTCACAATAACCTTTTGAGACAACTGGATTTGTGAGATTTGTTTGTACCCAAACCATAGTGGTTCGGACCAATCAGCGAACTATGAGGAACTACTGGCAGCTACAGGCTTGGTTGAAGTTAGCTCATGATAGACCATGTCGATGAAAGACAAATGGGTCATCTAATCGCCTGCCAAGTATTTATAGTTTTCCAGTTTCCATGGATGACTTCCCTGATGGTTATGTGTAACAAACCATCTGGCGAGTCATTTTAGGCCACAATACCATTTAGGTACTAAAATATGTAATTCATAATGATATGTACAAATAATACGCAATGGTACAAATGGTGCAATTTGTTTGACAGATAAAACATATCAGGTTAATCAAGATGTGAGAGAAATATTTTCTTGTGTTGGCCCCGTTAATCACTGCTTTATAAAAACAATGTGATTACACTGCTTTTATCCAAATCACATTGTAATTTCCATGGATTCCAGCCAATCACTGCGATTCCCTTCAGTGACGAACCCAGTGCTTGTTGAAATCAGCATCAGAAAAAATCACGTTCAAGATCAAGATAGTAAAATAGCAAAATCAGTAGTGTTCTGAGACAGCTTGGTGCGCAGCCCTCTCCCTCTGTCATCTGCTGCGCCCATCTTCTCTGTAGCACCGGCCCTGGCCACAGGGGGGAGCATGGGGAGTACAGCAGGGGCAGTGGAGTGGCTGTGGAGGCATCATGACTCGTTGGGAGGAGCGTTGAAGAAAATCTCTCGACAGAGTCTGGCTGTGTCCTCCGGGGAGTACACGGTGAAGCCAATCGTCCGAGGGTCGTTAAATATCTCATAGTCGTTACCTCCCTGAAAGACATCCAGGTGCACAAATTCATGAGTATCATGAGAGGTACTCAATGTGATACTTTTAACATTTCAGGTCTAAACACACCTAATTATGCACTTAAATGTCAATTTAATTGTTTGAACACCTCCTGTTTCATTCTTTCTCTTTATCTCGCTAGCTTTCATTTCTAAGAGCAAAAAAAAAATATATATATAAAATACAACTCAAACGTGTCAACATTCTTTCACCCCCAAAAGGTCACTTCAACAACAACAAATGTAGAATCCTGGCATCTTCATGGCAGCCTAAGGGTGTGTGGCTGTGGGTGTGTTTGGCATAAAGTGTGTTTATGTACTGTGTGTGTGTCAGTGCATGAGTGTGTGTGCCTCCATTGTTCAACAGCGCTCTGACACGTTCACAGTGTGTTCTGTGGAACTTACAGAGGACGTCTCGTTGCCAAAGAAGTAGATAGCTTCCAGGCCCTCCCTCTCCAGCACGTCAAGACACAGCCTTTTATCCCAGCCCTCGGGGAACACGTCAAAACTGATGAGACCACCTGAAAAGAGCCACAGCAGCCGAGTTACGTATATATTAACCATAGTTCTATATCAATAATCCATGACTTTGTCAGTTATTAACGGAATGTTGGTCTGGAAAGACAGGAATCAGATCATTGATCACAAGAATGACAAAAACAACCTCATGAAAGAATCACTGATGGTGTGTGACCGGACCCTCCTATAGCTGACATTTGCGTAATGTCCACCGCATGGGTCAGTACGGAAGGGGTATATATGTACTGAAAAGAGATTAGCAAAACATCCTGTTTTTCTGCACCATTATCCAATGCATGCTTGATGTCATTTCCAAGCTGTCTCTTTTACAGCCCAACTGTCAATTCACTCCCATGACATCAAAACATGGCTCTTACTTAGCCTGTGTGCAGTGAGTGTGTGCTTATGGCACTGACATCTGCTCTGTGTCCAGCAGGGCCAGTCTTATTGTGGCTGATAATGACACAGTGCTGCCTGGCTGGTCTCCAGCAGGCCTTCTCCAGTCACAGCCTCACTCTCACTGCTATCTATCCCCCTGTTGTTTTGCTACCAGAGGGTTGATCTTTCACCTCTATTGTTAGATATAAGGTCGACATTTCTTTTGAAAAGGCACAAAAGAAGATTATTTTCAACATTGTTCGATGCCACTTTGAAATTCAGCGTTTCCATATGGATCAGTGTGAAGTAAAGTGCAAACATGTCCCCTCTGCCAACTGACAAAGGAATGGTTGACAACATGTAGCCTGCCGTCACAGCCTGTGACCCATGACTGAGCCTAAAAATACCTCTGCAAAAGTCACTCTGAGTTCTACCCTTCTAAACCCGCTTCAACCTCTCTCCTCTCCTCCCCTCCCCCTCTCTGAGTCTACCACTCCAGCACCACACTGCAGAGCATTCAACATCATAAATCTGGAGTTTTAACAACCCCCCACACACTCGTGCAGTTGGCCCAACCCCCCATGCTCAGTCCTGCCTCAAACAATAAACACTGAGGAAAACACAGCAAACCAATGTTCTCTCCAAAGGGGGGAAGGACAACCCAATGCCTAAACTAGTTTAATCAAATATTCAGTTCAAACTGGAAGTGCAATGTGTGCAGATGACTGCAGCCAAACACATAAATTTGGCTGTCATCTACACACACACACACACACACACACACACACACACACACACACACACACACACACACACACACACACACACACACACACAAACACATCCAGGCCTGCTCACTGTCTCTTTTCATCCAGCTAAGGGTTGCCAGTCTTGTGTGAGAATGCTAGTGCATCAGTTTACACCCCAGAACCCTGGGAAATTGGTCTACGAGGTTTGTGCATGAGTTGATACATTGGAAAGCCTGATGCTACAGAAGCAGGAGGAATTGAAAAGAAGTGGTAGGAAAAAGGCTACAGCGGTTTGTGCAATAGTGTGATGTTGACTTCGCAGAGTCATTAGCTGAGCTCCACACCTTGTTACACAAGTGAGCACACACTGAGTCTCTGATTAACCAGATGAAAAACATCTCTGAATCAGAGAAAGAGCCGACAGAGAGGCACAGAGAAAAGGGAGGGAGAGAGAGAGGGAGAAAGAGACAAAAAGACAGTGTAACGGATAACTGCAATCCCAATCTTCAGACTCTATGTTCTGTAAATCTTTCCTAGGCATCGCAGGCCAACTGAACACAGGAAAGGCAGAAAGGAAACGGAATAGAATGAGAACAATTGAACACCTAGCAGGATACGTAGAACCGATAACAGGGTTAACTCTGGAAGATAGTGTGCTGTAAACAGTACAACAGTTCAGGATGTTCTTCCTGATTGAAGTGATAACGACGACATGTTTGTTGACAATTGGATTCAGAAGGCGTGGGTGACACTGCAATATGTAGACAGCCCTTACATGAATACAGGTGACACACATTCTCATTCCTTGAGAAAGATCCGGAGGATGTATCAATGCCAGCACGCTCACCTCGAGTGAACCGGAGTCCCTTCCCGGCAAACTCCTCCTGCAGCGCCGCCACAAACTTCTCCCGGATCTTCTCTCTCTGTGAGGCGGGAGAGGAGAGGGAGAGAGGCAGAGAAGACAGGGGTCAGACACAGGGTTGAGTTCAAACGTTTCCACTTCTATTAGACCCCTAGTCTTCACCAAATCTGGTGTGTATATGTGAAGTATGTCTGTTCAGCCATCTGGGAAGACTGACACGGTTATGATTTTCACTCTTTGGCCTATTTTGTTTGCGGTTAATCGAGGCAAAATTCTTTTCCCGGCACCAAACTAACAGTGCAGCTGGGTTTTCTGAGGCCATGCAAGGTTAAAGCAGGACACCACTCTGAATCCATACTCAACTGCATTTGTTTACATGATTCAAGGGGCTGATTAGATAAGGCAAGGGCTGTCCAGCCATGATCCTGGAGATCTACCCACCTGTAGGTTTCCACTCCAACCTCAGGTGTAACAAGCATAATTCAATGTATATAAGTCAGCTAATTGTTAGAATGAGCAGTGCTGTATTCGGGTTGGAGAGAATAGCTGCAGCTGCAGGAACGAGAGTGAGGCAGCCCTGAGATAAGATGGTTTCCAGGCAGGAGAACCATGGGTGTATGAAACGCTACCTTGTCGATTTCAGAGAACTCTATACGCTCCTCCAGCGTGCAGCTTCGTCCAATCGGGGAGATGTTCAACATTCCATTGCGGAATTCAATAAAGGTGCCCCTAAGGAAAGAAGATTTTTTTTTAAATTGAATTAAAAAACATAATTGTCTGTCACAAAGTAACATACATTTATCATTAGCTTTACATTTGTAATGCACTAGTAATGCAATAAGTAACTATAGCGCCATATGGTAATCTCAGAGAACTTCCACATTTTCTAAACTGAGTTCTCCCACAAAAAATCTTCAATGTGCCCTTTTCAACATACGAGAATGTCAATGTTGTTGTCAAATATAAAGTAAGGAACTACATATAAAGGGATCCCAATGAGTCAACATTCTTGTCACTCAAATGAACACCTGGGTCAAATCTGGTTCATCAGGTCATGTCGGTCTGAATGATAAATAACCATGCCTGGGGAATCAACACATGGTAGTGAAGCTAAAAGTCGGTCAAAGGGGAAAGGTGTGTGTGTTTATGTGTGTGTGAGACAGAGAGAAAGAGAGAGAGAAAGAGAGCAAAAGCACATGGGGTTAAAGTCCAGGTCTGACCTTTTCTTTGGTAACTTGATAAGGCCCATGTAGCTGAGACAGAAGTTGATGAGATCCTGAAGAAGCTCCTCTCCTATCTGGTTTTGAATGGCCTGACGGAATAAACACAAACTCAGGCAAAGTACAATCACTTGTTCAAGACATATTAAAGTGAACAACTTCTTTTTCTTCAGAGTAGAATCTGTAGCCAAAGTAAGATTGAGGAATGAGTGTCGTTTTTTGTGTATTAGTGAGTATGTTGTTTTTCTGTCTCAGTCCACATAATACCCCTCCAGACACATCTCAAACTATAATATAAAAAAAATATTGATTCCTCTTCAATCAATAGCAAGACTGAGTGTTGCTTCGAAGAGAATGTGTCGTTATTTGACCTTCCACGCGTGGATTTTCCAAAAAAACTGCTTTTTCTCCCAGGACAGTTTGCCACACGTGTGTGTATCTACCCTGTATCCCATCTACCTGTTTGGAGAGCAGCTTCCCATCCTTGTACTGCACCGTCCCGTTCTCCGCAAACACATAGTCAAACTTTTCTATCACTGCCAAACACAGAGAAAAGGAGGTCAGGTTAGTTTCAGCATGACACAGTAAAGCCCTATGACAATATTATGGTGTACATACATGAAAACAGCATTAACAACACACTTAATACTAGAGCCGGTGGATTGAAAGCTGTGCAGCTTCGTTCAGGTCAAGGCCTCTCTGTAGATTACTGTGTATGTAACACCACCTGGAATAGATGGGTTTAATCCGCGTGACCTTCCTGTTCTTTCGGGCTGGGCACACAGAGAGATGTATTACTATGTACTAACAATCTTAAGGACTTGAGTGGCGTCTAGGGACAGCAAATCAATGGATTCAAACCATAAATAAAACCAAAAAGAGACCCCCCCCCCTTTGAGCCAATTTGTCTTTCTTTATCTCACGTCTCTCCACATGCTGTTTATACAAGAGAGGTGAATAACAATGCTGCTGCCTATCCTCTTGTGTGAAGCTGTGTGTAAATTCAGTTGGACGTTCACCCCTTCGCATGGTGAGTGTGTCAAGGGTCTTTGATAGCAGATGTAACAACACAGGTTCTTCAGCAAACATGTTACTTTGACTGGGTCCACTGTGCAAAATCCAGCCGTGACGTCCCCTATGATGTGGATGACCTTGTTGGCAAACATTGTTGATACACTGACGCAGGGTCGGAGTGGGTTGTAAACAACGCTCTAACTTTCTTCAATGAGTGCACCCCCCCCCCCCCCCCCCCCGCACCTCTGGAAAAATTACGAGTAGGATAGAGATCATCTTTATATGCCCTCCTGGATTTTCTCTCTTGTGTAAACGCAAACAGTTGATGAAGTATGATGATGTAAGATACCTTCATTTCCCTCTCCAAGCTGCTCAGCAATCTTACAGTAGTCCGACCCCCCCACAATGCCTATCTTCACTTTCTCCCTTAGAGACTGGAAGAACTCATCCAGCTGAGGGTCGATTTTCTGTCGGTTTAAAACACATGCACACACACACACACACACAAACATATTCAATGCAAAGTTTGAGAAAGCCTGGTGTTGTGTTGATATAGACATCTTTCCACCACTGTTAAAGCGGTTGATATTGCATGCTGATGAAAACAATTATTCATCAGACAATATGTGCAGTATGGAAGCCTATTGGAAGTCTAAAATGGCAGAATTGAAGAAACTAACGTCTGGACATTGAGCAACCCGAGAAACAGGTCAGAAAGTGGTCATTTCCTCTTTCACACTGGAGAAAGAATCCTGCAGAACTAGCTCCTCCTTCTCTTATACTACGTGTTATCTCTCTCTGAGCAGGCCATGGCATATGAAACCTCTCCTACAAAGGAAATTGTACTATCCAATTTCAGGGCACTGGGTTTATTCTACGTAAGTTCCTTGTGTTGGAGCAAGGCTGCTGAATCCGACACAGCCTCTAGCGTTGTCTATTACATCACTTGTCCAGACGCTGACCATTCATAACTATATGTTTATTCATCTCAATATAAACATGCATGCATGGAGACACGAGCTGTTGTAACAAGCTGTAGTATCGTGTAAATACAATGAATTCGTATTTACACGATACTTTAAATAAATTCATGTATTACTAAGTTATGCAGAAACAGGGAATCAGTGAAGGAACGGTCTGAACGTTGTGGAGAGGAAAAATGAGCGTTTTCACAATTTCACTAAATGTTTAAGCCTTAAACTTTAAGGGGTTACTAAAAGGCAGCATGGAATGACAAAAAGGAAATAAATGTGAAAACATTTTCTAGGTGCAGGCAAACGGCGAAGATATTAGGCTAAAAGCTCCACGTGAATCTTCTGCAGGCGATACCCTGAAGTTGTTTACAAATGGTTGGCATGACGGAAACAGCTGTGCCAAGATTATAGCTCGCTGACAGCAAAAATTACTAGTCTACGTTTTTGTTTAATATCCTAAAAACAGTGTCTGAATATACCAAGAAAACGCTGCACGAAGTAGGCTACGGTATACAATGCGATGGAGAACACAGAGTACTCCTACACATGGCGCCTGTGCGGGTCTCTACGTTCCATGGGGTGCGACTCTAAATAAGAGATATGAGGCACAGGACGGCCAATTCGATTTCAGTGAAAGAAATGTTAATGGTACATTGATTAAAATGACAATGCTTCAAAAGAAGACGTGTGGCACACATGACAAAGGCTAGCCTGCAACCTGCATGGCATATGCAAAGCCTATAGCTCGGGTCGCTTCGCTTTATCCTATCAATGCCAATGTGCTAGGCAGGATAAGGAATACAAATAGTAAATAATGTTACATAATCCCTTGGAATGTTGCGGATTTGACAAGATAAGACAACGATGATCGTGGCTATATTGACAATATGCATGGTTAACTGTCAACGACATTAGGGAACGGGATACTGCAAATTGAGTTTCATAAACAAAACCAACCGTAAAACAATCTAAACATTGTTTACACAAGCCACACGTTGCCTACCTCTCTTGGTCGAGTGAGGGTGCCGTCCACATCAAATAAACACAGGGTATTTCTGCATGAAGGTGGACTACACTTGGTTTCATCCATGTCTCCTTTGGGTGTCGAAAGGGCTGTTATTTTTCTTTTGCTTATCCACACCTATCAGATTTCCTTGTGGTAAACAACAGTCACAGACACTAACGAATATGAATTGACAGGGTAAATCTCTCACTTTTAAGCCAACAACGCTATTAATAATGGGTGTAGCACTTATAGTGCAGAAGAACAGATATATAACACCCTACAACTGTTCTTCATCTCAAGACAACGTTTCTTCCACCGGTTACGAATGAGCTCAGGAAAATCATCCGTCTCAGGTTTCTTTTACAAGACTGTCTCGACCATCACTGGAGGGCATTACACACAGCCAATTGCGTCGCCTGTGGATAAGGACGTAATAATGTGGGCGTCTGCTCACCATGGTAGGCGGTTGCAAGATACAATCTGCGGCCAAGCACAGAGCCCAGAGTATCTCATGAAGAAGTCAGAGATTTTTGAATTTCTGAATCCGTTCACGGATATGCACAATGATGTTTTGTTTTGTCCAGAAAGATCAGTATACAAACAAGCAGTAGCCTATACAAACAAGCAGTATACAACCAAGCAGTATACAAACAAGCAGGCGCGGATTAATGCACAGGTTTGCCTAGGCTGCAGCCTAGGGGCCCCGCGTGTGTAGAGGGCCCCGGATTGGCCGGATTGTTTTTTAATATTTTAAATGTACTTTAGCGCTAACAAAATAAATACGCTAATTGGCCCATAAGAAAATGTAAAAAAGCAGATGATCGGGTAGATGTGATTTGGGTCACATCTGTCCAATCAGCTGCTGCTGGTCAAATCATGTCAGACAATCATTGTCATCACTCACTGCTATATGGCATAGTGAAGAATGGCCGAAAGAAAATATTTAAGTGGAGCACTAAAACGCAAAACACAGAAATTAAAAGAACAACGAGACCAAGATATACGAAAACACATACCTAAATTGACAGGATTCTTCAAGCCTGCAGAATCTCAATCAACATCCAGTCCAGGAAACCATGATCCCACAGCAGGACTGCCAGCTAGCATCATCGGCTAACATCGTTCACGTTATCAGTGACAGCACTCCGGCTATTTATGACTTTGCCTGCAACCAACGCCAGCGGGGAGCGCTCTTTTTCGAAACTGGGACTAATTAAAAATAGAATCAGATCCACGATGGGCCAAACCCGACTCAATAACCCTGTCTCTGATGTGAAAATGATGTTCTGCGCAAATTGGATTTTACCGGCCTCATTAAGGACTACTCTGCCAGAAAATCAAGAAAGAAAACATTCTAAAGGTAGGATTAGAGATGTGTGTGTGTGTGTGTGTGTGTGTGTGTGGGGGGGGGGGGGTCACACAAAGAGCAGCCTAGGGGCCCCTGACCACCTTAATCCGCCCCTGCAAACAAGCAGTATACAAACAAGCTGTATACAAACAAAAATGATGTGCAAGCTTCGGCTACTGCTTAAACATCTTGTGACAAACGGACAAGCACTTTAAGTGCTGATTGGTGCACATGACAGTTTGTAACCACATTGACCTCTCGAGGTCGATCTAAAGCCCCGTGATGTATCAGACAGTGGGTTCTACAACCTACTTCGTGGCCTACGTGCAGGGCTGCCAACTTTTCCAAAAACCTTGGCGTGAGATAACCTGCGCCTCGTCCGTTAAGGCCGATTTATACTTCTGCGTTTATACGGAGACTGAGACAGGGAACGCCCTCTCCGAGCCCCTCGGAGAGCTCTACGTGCACCTCCTGATTTTCCTGACTATCCGTCCGTCCGTCCGTCCGTCATTTTACGGATACCCCTTGGCTGTGATTGGTCCGTATTAAGAACCGCTTGCGTCAGGGGCGGGGTTGCCGTGATAAACAGGACGAACAGAATCCTTTGACCGCCATTGCTGTAAGTTTTTACAATTCATATTTCAGCTAAACAGTACATGTAAATCAGCATCTGAATTAAAATGTGACTAGAAATGGGCAGTGTAGTTGCTGAAAATGTGTGTATTTTATTGATGAAACGGCTAATTGGTACATTTGCTCCGACTTCTCGATAACCTAGGTAAATAAACACTCGACGACTTACAAAAAACCGTTGCGCCACCTACTCTTCTGGCGGTGAATTGTTTTCAGCACCCACAGCCTTCGGAGTACTATAAATTCAACCAATCCGTCCGACTCCGTCCGTCCGTCTGGCCGTAACGGAGTCGGAGAAGTATAATTCGGCCTTTACTGTTTACAACCTTAGCTTGGCTACTTGTTTGGCGTTGCCTTTTCAGCGCGAAATACAATGTGTGGCGTGAGAGCGTGAGAAATGGTTGAAATGCGTGTGTCACACGGCGAAGCCGTGAGAGTTGGCAGCTCTGCGTTACGTGACATCGTTTTTTTTTGGTATTGTTGAGTTTAGAAGAACCCTTCACCAATGTTTGACAAAGGCTATACATCTCTTCAATAATGCCAGGAATCTCTGTTTTCTGTGTGTGTGTTTGTCTGTATCTGTTTCCCACAATTATCTGGAGAACCGGGCACTCTGCAAAGTTCATAATTTTGCAGGTGTCCTTTTTATAATACAACGGAGTGCAGTTGTAAGGAACTTTGTTCGACGTTGTTCGATCAACATTTCGACATTTTTAAAAACAATCCCCATCTTTCATGTGCCTCCACGGGCATCATGGGAACTCATCCCAGCCCCTTAACTGTGATTGGTCCTCTGGTCATCCCTCCCATCATACACTTCACTAGCGGGTGCACTAGGATGTTGTATCGGAGGCTGTATGATAACTTCAGTGAATTTTGTTTTGGAAGCAAATTCACTTTTACAACCGATATGGCCAGGTTATGATGACTGCTGCCATAACATTGAATCTCTGCTTTCAAAGGGGTTTCTTTATGGATGAAATTCTGGCTAGCTAACAGAATGACTATATGAAGTGGATATATACTTAAGTATAAATCAGTGAATTTTGTTACATGAATTAATGTGTGACATGTTTGCGTGTAAAAAGGGCTATACAAATACATTTGATTTGATTTGATGTGCTTACTGATGTCAAAACTGCCAGCACATTGCAAACTCTTAACACTAAATCAACTATACATAATCACCAGCTGCATCACGAACATGGGCACTATTCCTACCAGTTTAGCCTCCTTGGTCGGCAAAACTGTACATGCAAGCACTGTATGGTGAATTATGCCTACAATTATGACAACTGGCTCAACTACTGTGCATGTAATGACTTGTGTTATTAAATAAATGTCTAGATGTTTGTGGTGGTAAGACAATTCAACAGAGAACCAATATAGCTAATACATTTTGATCAACATAACATAAGCAATTTATATCGTAGGAAACTGACAAATGAAGGCTACATAATCATTTACATGAATGTGGGCTACCACAGCATTGGCAATTTGACTAGAATAGATGATGTGGAGGTTGAACAAGTACTTCAGAGATGACAGAGAACTTAATTTGTGATCTGAGAAATATAGGTACCAAAACCACTGACAAGAACTGACATCACCAGCTGCATCACAGGCACTGCACTATCTATCCATAATTCCAGAAATCTGTGTGTGTCACCGACATCATTGCGGGCACTGTGCCCTATCTATAATTCCAGGAATATGTGTGTGTGCCACCAATTGTATCACAGACACTATGCACTATCTATAGTTCATGTAATCTGTATTTGTGTGTTTCACTGACATCTTAATCACAAATTGCATCACGGGCAGGGTACATTAGTTCATCTTGATGTGATGTCTAATTTAAAAAATGTACATGCGGTGCCATACAATGCAAATGATGTCCTATTTTTTTGTTTTAGTGGTTAATCTGAAGAGTTAAGTTTTGTTCATCAACAGTGGTCTATTGTGAAGAGAATATTGTGAAGAAAAAAAATTAAACAATGCAGAGAGTTCTGTAATTACAGTTTTTCTCGATTGGTTACACACATTTTCTGAATGCATACCTCATACTCTCAGAACTCTACACACAAATCAAAAAAACATACACACAATGGGCAAAACCCCTCACTTCTCCTGCAAAATTAAACTTAACATTCAAAACAATGTTATTTAATCTCAAAATTGTATTTTGTTTTCAAATGACAAACACAAACCATCATATGAATAGACATTTATAAGAACCATTTGAACATTGATGTGCTCAAGGTAAAACACTTCCTCGTCCTCCCTGTCCTCCTCCTCTTACTCTCACTCCTCTGCCTCTGTTTCCAATGTTGGCATCCATTGCTCAAAAACAGAAAAGGTCACCTGTTGCCCTTTTATTCTAAAGCTCTGATTGCTAATTGTAAATCTGTGTGACAGGTGTTTGTCCATGCGATGAGTCAGTGTGCGTATTTGAATGGCAGTGTGTTCTTTGTGAAAACAAAAGATTTTCTTCATGAAAATTGTGCCAAATGCTGAGAATTGTGGGTAGTGTTTAAAAAAAAGTGTGTGTTAGAACTGCAATTTGAGTGTAAAGCAGGAATTGTGCTTGTAGTTTAGCATAATTGGTTCATGGGGTTGGTGCATGAGTTACATGTTGTGGTCATTGTGTCTCAAGTACCAGTATTTGTGTGTAAACAATTGAGAAAAACTGTAAAAAGAAAAAAAAATTGGGGGCATTGTTGTGTTTGTAATTTGTTCTAAATTGGATCTGAACTGATGCTCATTAGCCTTGAGTGTCTGATCCCCCGACAGTCCCCTCCTAACCTGTAGATGATGAGACGGCCTTCGTTCCTCTGTTCCCCCCCTGTCTCCCTCCCCTATCTCCCCCCCCCCTCTCTCTCTCTCTCTCTCTCTCTCTCTCTCTCTCTCTCTCTCTCTCTCTCTCTCTCCCCCTCTTTATCCCCCCCCCTCCCCCCCCCCTCTCCCCCTCTTGCTCCCCCCCTATGGGACTTGAACTGACGTTAACTGGCCTGCAGCCGAACTGGTCCTACTAATCTACTCAATCAATCAGCCAATCAGCCAATCAATCAATCACATTAACCTTCTCATGGAGAGCGTTTTTAAAAGAGTACCATAGTGTTAACATGTTAATGTAAGACTCTTTTTGATTAAGTCAAAGTAATAGTTTATAACAGTGGCCTGTGACTCGAAGTTTAGTATTCAGTCAAACTGTAGTTGAAGCGTTACAGTAAAACCAATCAGAACACAAACAAGCGATTGGTGATCTATAGACATCAGAGACTTCTAGGGAAAAGGTGCCTGATTCGATTTAAGTGTGCGCGTTACTCCTAAACTCGCCACGAGAGGGCAGACTAACAAAGAAAGACGACGTTAGAGAAGACGGTGCTAAGGATATTGAAATCAGCGTCGCCTTCTGTATTATATTGGACAGGACATGTACTTACACAATCGCATCTGATGAAGATGTCACATAGGAAATGAATAAGTGAGTGAATTAAGCAGGGCTGGCCCTATGGTTTTGGGGGCCCTGTACAAAAATAGTGTGGCCCTTTGGCCCTTTTTTTTACTAATGTTTTTTTTGGGGGGGGCCTGAACCAATGAGGCAGACAAACTGAAACATATATATTTTAGGTGGGATCTTTGAAGTTGTGAAAGCCCTCTTAAAAACCCAATGGAGCTCTGACATCATACTTTAACCAATTATTCAGATTCTGAAGCTGATGCCTAAATATTCCATAACTACTATAAATAATAGTTTTGATGACTAGCAACGAGGTGAACAAGTAATTGTCCTTTTGATCTAAGAACAATCAAAGAACTTTAAAACACTATCCAGTTTGCCTCCATACCTTAATATGGGTTTGAGATTATCAAGGCTTTTATTAGTCTTGCAGTTCAGACTGTCATAAATTAGTAAATTTCTAATTGACAAGCCACAAAGGAGGTAGATAAGAGAGACAGGTTGGGAAGAAAAGACTATGACAGGGTTCCAGATTTTATTTTTTCAATAGTTCTGGGTTATGGTCCTTGCTGGTTCATCAGTTTGAATCCATGGACCACCTCATGTTATCACAGTTACCCATGTTTCTCTTACTAATAAACTAGATGAGGCAACACCAAACCTCATAAAGTCTACATACATATAGAAACCAAACATGTAACTTAAATAGACATAAACAGGCACCATAGCTTCCTGGAGCCCATGATAGGGTATGGTCACTGAGCAGAATCACACAATATGTTCCTGGGAGTGGGCACTCAGGGATGTGTGTGTTTACTGGTCATGCTTTGATGTACAGGGAGCAATTAGTGGTTCACTATGAGAGAATCTGGGGGATTTAGAAAGTGATCTGTAGAAGGTTGGTGTTTCAAAAACACCAACCATCACAGACAGTTTTTAAAACCACACATTTTCATGTACATATGTTAGTGTTAAGCTTTTACACAATATGGGCCTTTCTATACACCATGTGATAAATATACAGAGACACCACCCATGTTCTGAGAGTAACAGCAAGCTTTCAGCCAATGTCACAGCCCGGCTGCAATGAAGTTGCTTTTTAGACACAATAAAACAGAAACAATCTCTTGTTCCCTGTTGCGGGGTGTGATCGTTTAAGAATAGATACACTTCATTTCTAATAAAAGTATTAAATTAAACAGGGCACCACCTTGCTATTGGGTTTTAGGAGACCAAGGCAACCTATATTTAATATGTAATAATCAGTATTCTGAAGGAATTAAGTCGTAGAGCAGAAGAGTAGAGCAGATCAGATAATGAGGTTAATGAGGGAACAATCACGCAAGATAAGACTATACACAATAAAATAGAAACAATCTCTTGTTCCCTCAAGGCACAACATCCCCCATCAGCTTATCAACAGGGGAGTGTGAAGAGCAGAATACGTCTCACCTCAGGGATGTTAATGTCACTGCATGACTGTGTCTCCCTAACCAACCCAGCCATTATAGCCAGATACTCTTTGGATGGTGTTTACTCAGGTCTTTATAACCCTAGCTGGTACATATATGCCCAAGAAATGTTGAGTATATGGAACACAGAAAACTCAAGCTAGGTGCCTTGGTACCTCAGGTTGCAACTGCCCCAACAGCTTTCGGAACCCATCCTACAATATTTGCAGGGCAGAGTGAGTGAATCCATAGAACGGCATGTGTAGAAAGATAGAAGTTCATTTTGTGTAAAAGCTTGACACTTGACACATATTTAAAATGTGTGGTTTTAACTGTGGTCTGCCGGGATGTTGATGTTTTTGAAATATCCTAGAGCACCCTCACTCACATTCATTATCCACATAAACACACACACACACAAACACACACTGCAATTAAATCCACATGTAAAAACTTGTAAATGTTCTGCTGCTAGCATGTATTTGACATGAGAAGTTATTGCAGGGCAGCCCAACCCTGTTCCTGGAGAGCTACCTTCCTGAGCTACCTCTGTTGTAGCATCGATGATACAATTTGTCAACCTGGTAATTGTTAGAATCATGTGTGTTGGATTAGGTTTGGCAAATTACAAGTGAGAATAGTTCTCATTTGGAACAAGGTTGGGCAGCCTTGGGTCACAGGATATGTGTCCACAGAAATATTTAAAAACTTTCAATGTGAGACTTCTAACAGTAAATTATATAGGCTACATGTAGAATAAACAATTCATGTACAATTACATGTCAGAGAAATGTGTTTTTCACTAAATGGAAAGATAGTAGGTTGCTTTATGAGGATAGGTCTGGCAAACAGTTTTATAAGCTGACAATCTGGTTGGTTTTATAACAATATTTATAACCACTCAAACCTTTACTTTATGGCCTATTGTGACCTTCAGCCCTCTGACGCTCTGAGCTTTCCCGTTCAGCTGTCTTGTGGAGATATCGTTACTGTTGAGCGTACAGCTTATATTGATTATTTTGTCCCCCAATGTATGTTTCCACGTCTACCTGTTTGGTTTTCACATGCCTGTTAAAGCACTCGTCCACATTCCACAGCATTTGTTACCTTCTCCTTCAACTTTTATCAACCTGCAGCAGCAGACTGTGACACATATGGATATTTACATGTACCATTGTACGAATAAAGTCCTGATTGTGAACAGTAAAACTATGATAAACAACTATTTTGGGTAGTCTGACACATGGCCAACATCACTTTAAAATCTCGGTCCACGAGCTCAGAGACGTTCACTTGAACAGGGTGTCATTTCATGACTCAGATCACACCCCTTCCTCAGTGCGTGCGTTTGAACTGCCTGCTCACAGTTGTTTATTAACAATGCAGAAGGGTGGACAGAAACTCTTATCTAAGACACAGCGCAGGT